>NC_056744.1:1062773178-1062895678 GCF_019279795.1 Protopterus annectens | reverse complement strand
AAAATGTACTGAGCTCTGGCCATAATGTACAACCCTGTCCCTCCCCAGAAGGCACTTCATCATCATTCACTAATAACTTCAACAAATGCTTCCTTCAGTCTGTATCCTCATTTATCAAAAACATCCCCAAAAATAAACTAACCCCCCTCCACCTACAGAACCTCAAGGAAGTCTGCTTCTCACTAATACATGCCAGTTCATTTACCATATGATTATATCTCCTAAAACTAAAAACTACAAGCCCTGCTGCAGTCAGCCTTCCTCATGACATTTTAAAATATGCAGCTGAAGTTACATCATATCCACTATCTCTTCTAATAAACAGATCCAGCCTAGAATCTCATGTTCTAGCCATTTGGAAGAAGGGATACATACTTCCTCTTCATAAAGTAGGACCCTCTACCAACTATTCCAACTTCAGATTAATTACTATTCTATTCTCATTGTCTAAAATATTAGAAAAATGCATCCATTCTCAGTTATTGAAATATCTAACCATAAACAATCTTCTCCTCCCCAACACACACACACACCATAATTTTCATCCCAACCATAGCACCACTACTGCCATACTTCTCTTTGCTGATACCATCTACTATAACAGAAATACCAGAAACCTTGGAACTTCCTTATTCCTAGACCCACCCAAAGAAATGAACACCATCTCACACCATTAGCAATTACTGAAACTCTCCTCCTTAGGTCACCCACACTCCCTCCCCCAAACTCCCAGTTTAACTGCTACCTAGCTGAAAGATTCCAAGCCATCAAATGGCAGCAAGAATACTCATCATTCCTAGCCATTACTGTAGGGTTGCCATAAGGCTCCATACTTGAACTCTTCCTGTTTAACATATTTAAAAAATGATCTACACACTGCTTTCAAGCATGCCACTCTTATAATATGCAGATGACCCTACAGTAATTGTCACAGACTCCAAATTATAACAACCTCAAAAAATTACTCAAGAATCCTTTAAGTTTATAAATTTTTGACTAGACAACTCACAAGTCCTACTTAACTCCCCAAAACACAGACTACTACTTTTCACCCCTTAAACATTTTCCCAAAAATAATTCTTATCAAAATCACTTCAGTAAATAATACTCTGATTAAACAGGTCCCTAATACAAAACTCTCAGGAGTCACCATTGACAACAACATAAAATTTGACCTACACATTAGTTTTTAAAACAAAACAAAACAAAAAAAAAACACCAAAAGCTTGGCCTCTTATATAGAACAAAACTCTACCTAACAAACAAAACTAAAGAAACCATACCTAAAGCCTATATCCTACCTGACTGACTGTATCCCCTCCCCCATTCTTTACAAACCTACAAACTTCCACATTAACAAAACTGGAGCAATTAAGACAAAATATCTCACTTTGCTGCTAATCACCCCTTTAGATCTTGTCACTGTTCTGCCATTAAACAACTAAATTTGACTGAACTGCTGCATCACCTCCGCTATAGTCAGCAGCTACTACTAGATCATACCATAATATACCACCCTAATACGTATCCAGCACTCAAAGGCATGCTTCAGAACTATAACCTTACAAAAGCTCTTTGCTCTAAAAGAAAACTCCTCGTCTCAGTCACTAAAGTCCTAAATACATCAGGAGCCTCCTTATACTCAGACTCTGAAGCTGTCCTCTGGAATAGTCTCCCACATATTCTCAGGCTTCTTAAAAACTTCCAGGCATTCAAAACACATCTAACAGAATGCGTGACATACTCACTCTGGACCAGTAATCAAGCAGCCTGAATCTTTATGACTGACACTGGAGAGGGATGTTCACTTGGAACAACAATTAATAACACTTAGTATTTCCTGATGTAGCTATCTGCATCAAGCACAGTTTCCTTTAGGACAGCACAGGGAACCCAGTCAGTCCAGGGGCAGGGTCATCTCTCTCTCTTTCTTTCTCTCTCTCCAGATCCCCAATAAGACTTCCCACTGACACAGCTGTAGGGCTGGGTCCTCAGGTGAGTGTCCAGGCCAAGTCCTCCAGCACCCTCTCTGTGAAACCATGCTTCGTGTCCCTGTTCCAACTAGCTGACACACACACTTAGAGATCTGATTTTCACACACACACTTGAAAAAGGATGGCACAGATTTGCTAGCTATGTCCCCTTCTGTCCAGACGATAACGTAGTTACACTGCCATCAGACACCCCAAAGCCAGCTACTCTAAGGCTCTTACAAGGGCACCCAATTATACTGAGTGAAATTAATATTAATACAGATGATAGTGTTGGGCTAATGCAGTAAGGCTTCCAGGAGTGGCCACAGTGTCACCAATAGATATAAGTACTCTCAAAGGTTAAAATATTCTCTAAAGGACCAGCCACAATGAAAAAATTAAATATATTTGTTATTAAACAATAAAAGAACATGTACAGACTAAATATCTATTTACAATAAACAACAGAATTTCAGACACAGGAAGTATTAAAAATAGCACAGGTGGACAGGTTCACAGAGTTACAGAAAACAATGATCTCACTATATCTTCCTGACTGATCTAAACAACTGTAAGCTACAATCTTTATAGCCTGAGCCAGGTAATTTAATTTAATTGCAAACTATTTACAAAGTTTGAGTTTAACCTCTTCTCTTTCAGTATCCTCTGTTAAAACATATATATTTAAAGAGTTACAATAATACACATATATTTCTTTTTCTGTCCAGCAGGACACACTGTTGGTACATTTTTAACACAAGCAGCTTTACAAATACATTTTTCAACACAAGCATATGTACAAATCAGTTTGATATACAAATGACATATAATTCTTTACAAAGTTTCAGCTAACTGTGGTGGACTTGTTACACATCCACTGTCCTATTTCTCCTGTCATAGCTGGCAATACCTCACATCATCACAACATGTATCAAAATCCTTATTCTGTAGCAGGACATCTCCATGATAGGTATATCATCCCCACTTTCTTTCTTTCTTTTCTTTTACTATAACTCTGCTCTCCTCTACTCTTTTACCAACTATCATTCTGTCTTCATCCATCCCACCATCTACCAATGCCTCTCTTAATTCTCTTTTAGCATTAATTTCATTTAAATCTCAAAATTAAATCAACCCTTTGCTATCCTGCATTCTAAATAACTCAGTGCTCTGCCTAATTATTTCTCCATCTCTATCTATATTGAGTATAATTCACAGCAGATATCATTGTCGCCTCACAACAAGAGGTTCTCTAGTTCTATTCTCAGCTTGTGTGCATTCTGTGTGGAGCCTGCTTGTCCTCCCTGTGTTTATGAGTGTTTTAATATACTAAAAACTCCACAAATGAAGCACTCTGAAGTTCCTTCAATAAACAAGCAGCATAAACATGAGAAGAAAGCTTTATTGTGACAACCACAGCACTCCACACATAAACGCTTTATACAATAAAACCAGCATTTTTGTCCACTGACTTCATCAGAAAAATATTTAAAAACAAACTTGCTGCCATTTATACAAAACACCAAATCAAGCCCACCAATAAATTTCTCCCCACAATCATTCAATTAAAATGATCATTACACACAAATTACTGTCAAGTAAAAGTATATAAAAATGTATTTGTATATATACATATATATATATATATATATATATATATATATATATATATATATATATATATATATATATATACATATATATACACCCAATGAGTTTAATACATGGATGCAACTCATTGAAATGGTCTTGAAAAACAATTTTTTTTTTCAGGGGGAGTTTTTCCAACAAAATAGTGGGGTGGCTATGGGGCAAAGAGTGCTCCTACTTATGCTAACTTGATTTTGTCTGTTTGGGAAGAGAAATAGGTTCATAGGTTTATAGGTTCATAGGTAAGTACTAGGCTATCTGCCTGAGTGCATTTATAAGCCTAGCCAGAATGTGTTGGCTTTCACCTTCTCCTTAGATTAGTTCCCTGTGCCTCTCTCCAGCAGAGCCATTAGTTCCCTATGTCTCTGTCCAGCAGATCCACTGCAGTGATTCTCATGGTAAATTTTCTTTTTCTCATCCACTCGTCGAGGTTTCTCTTGAAGAGTGTTAGTGAGGGGCTCTGCCTAATGTAGATAGGAATCCTGTTCCAAAGCATGGGGAGTCTCTGGGACAGGAATTTATCCTTCCAGCACATCCTATTTATTGTTGCGGTGAGGTTTAGATCCCTAGAGCGTGTGGCTCTCAGGGATTTGTTTTTTTTTTTAGGTGGAGCATGTCCATCAATTCTGGGTTGGGCATGGCCTTGTATGTCAGGCAGAGATCACCTCTGAGTAAGCGGTATGTAATTGAGTACAGCTGGAGTTTCTTCAGTCAGGCTGTATAGGGCATCTGTTTGAGGCAGGTAATCCTCTTGGTGAGGTACGTCTGTGGCCTTTCCAGCTGTTGCAGGTGTCTTGTAAGGTACATCCCAAATGGGGCATTGTACGCTATGATGGGTCTGATGCGTGATGAGTAGATGGGCACAATAACCTCTTTTGTTCTAGATGTGAATCCTTTTGTGATTAGGTGGGCCACATAAAAGGATTTTCTAACCACCTTGGCAATATGATTATTAATGGAGAGATTACTATCTACTTGGGTCCCCAGATCCCTTATTACATTTTCTGTATTTAGAGAACTACCACTTATGTGGTATTTCATGGGTACTTTGTTTTTTCCAAAGGGGATGACTATGTACTTTTTGGCATTTAGCTTGAGGCCATGATTTTGACACCAGGTATCCTTCTCAGTGAGACCCTTCTGGAGGATGTCTGTATCAGCCGGAGAGTCATTTATGGCCCCCAGTTTGCAGTCGTCTGTAAACTTGGTCAGCCATAGTCCTCCTGTGCTTGCCTGTACCTCTGAGAAGTATATACCAAACAGGAGGGGTCCCAGGACTGAGCCCTGGGGGATGCCACTTGTAACTAGTTTAGAGTCAGACCTAGAAGCTGCAACTCTCACTGTGTGGGTTCTATCCATGAGCCAGTTGGCAATCCATCTCATGACGAGGGGTTTATGTTCAGGCTAGTGAGCATGTCTATAAAACCAGAATGGGGAATGGTGTCAAAAGCCTTTACAAGTTCTAGGTAGACTGTGTGGACCTCCTTTCCCTCATCTAAAGCCTTTGTAACTGTCTCAAAGAAGTTCACCAGGTTTAGGAGGCATAATCTGCCCTTAACTAAGCCAAACTGGGTAGGGTCCAATGTTTGGAGGTTCCAAATGTCTCTGTTAATGAGTTCCATGATGATGCGCGCCATAGCCTTGCAGACCAGGCTAGTCAGGCTTATAGGGTGATAGTTCCTGGGGTCCATTGTGGCTCCACCTTTGTGGAGTGGGATAACTGTTGCTGTGCGCCACTCTATGGGTACATAGCCTGTAGAGAGGCTGAGTTTGAACAGTGTGTTTAGGTGAGAGGTTAGTTCATTTTGGAGCTCGTGTAAGACACAGCCTGGGACACCATCCGGTCCCATTGAAGCTATGTTTTTGGCTTTGGATAAGGCTGTTTTAACCTGTGTGTCAGTGATTGTCAGGGCCCTACATTCTTCTGGTATGGTTATGGGCCCCTTAGGGGGTGAGAGGGGGGGTGAAGTTTGCACTAAACCTGTCTGCCAGAATGTTGGCAATATCAGTGGGTTCAGTGTATTTTGTGCCATTCTGCACTAACTCAGGGCAGATCTGAGAGTTTCCACTTAGGTTCTTGAAATAGCTAAAGAATACTTTGTGGTTATCTTTGGAGTCCTTGGTAATTTTTCTTTTGAAGCTAGCCTTGGATGATGTTATGAGGGATCATAGTTTTTTGCTGATACTGATCAGGGAGTTTTTTCCTTCTTAGGATTTTAGTCTTTTCTATACTAGTTTCCTCCTTCTGTTGCATGGCTTGCTTATGGCAGAGATCCACCAGACTGGTTTCCTTTTCTTGGAGGAGTGCATCTTGGTTTTGCTTGGGATAGCATGATCCATGCATTCTTGCAGGTGCTCATAGAGTGCCTTTGTAAGGGATTCAGCAGCTTGGACAGCGTTGTCCTGCAGCATGGGGGCTGTGAACCTTTCCACCTCAATCTTGAGTAACATGAAGTTTGCTTTTAATAAGTTTTTCATGGTGGTTTCCTTGGTTGGGGGTGGGGGCTTAATGTGGATATCCAGAGTGATTAGTCTATGGTCTGATTTAACCAGCGAGGGGTTGACCTGCAGTGTGGAACATCGGTTGTCCATGTTAGTGATGACCAGGTCCAATATGTTGTCACCTCTGGTGGGGGTGTGTGGACCAGTTGATCCAGGGCATTCGAGTTTATGAATTCTAGGAAGTGTTGGGCAAGGGATTTAGTACTTGAGTAGTTCTCCGAGTTAATGTTTGTCCTTATGTATATTATGAAATATGTCCTTAATAGTCAATACAAGAATTGTTGGTTACTCTACAAGCATTTACTGGATGACATTTGCATTTTATGGACAGGGAGGTTCAAAAAATTTCTAGAATTTTATTAGTATATTACAGAGTCTACTGTTTTTTTTTTTTTTTAAGGTTTATCTATAATATCGGATAGAGGGAAATTAACTCTTTAGATGTTACTATTTATAAGTATGGCTGTAGATATAGGTCAAAAGTGTACAGGAAAAAAAACATACTCCAATTCCATCCTCCATTTCACTAGTGCACACCCATTCCATCAAAAAGAGGCATAATTAAGGGGCAATTTGTGAGAATTAGCAGGATGACCTCAGATGAAGAGGAATTCATGAGTGAATGTGAAGTTTTACAAAATATGTTTACCGACTAAGGCTATCCTGCTGACTTGATCCAGGATTTAATGAATGAAGTAATGAGAAATAGAGAGGTCAAACATGCACCAATTTTGGGTGTTAGTGATATGTTTTGTTTCAAATGACCAAAGAAATGAGGTCCCTTATATGAATGATGAAAAAATCTAATAATAGGTTTGGTGGTGCATTTGTGATGGACTATAGTGGGGATGCTAATCTTATTAGGAAAACTATAGAAAATGAATGGATAAGATTTAGTAGGACTTCAGATTATAATTTGGATTTTAATACACCATTTCAATGTATTTTTAGGAAGGGCAGAAGTATTAAAAATGTTTTGGATGGTTATGAGGATATAGTTGTTAAGGAATGTAGGAATAGGAAGGGTACATTCAAGTCTGGTAGATGTACACAGTGTCCACACATTAGTAATGTTGAAGTTCTGTTTCTGGAATCTAGAGATAGGAAAAGTATACAGTATGTGTCAGAGTAGTGTGGTGGTCTATATCGCAACATGTTATTCCTGTCAAGGATTTTGTATTGGAAAAACTGAAAGAAAGCTAAAAAAGAGAATACATGAGCACATCAATGCTATACAGACTAAGACCTTAAATATGCTTTATACAAACACACCTTAAAGTGTAAGATGGCCATGTTTCAGTTTTTTGTATTAGAAGAGATTTCTAAGGACTTGAGGGGTGGAATGTGGGAAGGCAGAATAGAGTACAGAGAAAGTACAGTTTTGTACCTACCATAAATGTAGATGTTCGAGTGCTAATACAGCTGCAGTCATAACAGATGGGTTCTCCTGCCGTCAGGCGGGACCTCGGTCAGCCGAATTCCAAAGTCTAGGTCCGGCGCCAGTTGTCGTCGCTTCTTCCCTGACGTCAGTGCGACAGGGGTATAATGGAACCAGCCGACACCATTTTCTTCAGTTTTTCTTGCCCCAGATGTCAGGTGCCCCCAGAAGGAAGGCAATACATAAATTTGTGTAATAAAGCAATGCAATATAATCAAAATACAGTAGTTGCAAGCAAATACACCATAAATGAATACCCCAATCAGGTTGTATGAGGAGGTGTTAGCCAATAGGCCTGTCCCAAGAGGGGAAGGAGGGAGGGAAACCAGGACTGCAGCTGTATTAGCACTCGAACATCTACATTTATGGTAGGTACAAAACTGTACTATGTTCATCGTGCATACAGCTGCAGTCATAACAGATGGGTAGAATCCCAAAGCTAAAAAAGGGGTGGTAGGCACTAGGTGGAACTAGGAGGAGCCAGGATGCCCTGCAGGACTGCAGTGGCAAAGCCAGCTCTAGTTTTGGAGTATAATGGTAGGTGGTAGTGCTTGGAGAAGGTATGCACAGAACTCCAAGTGGCTGCTTCCAAAATATCTTTGGTAGGAACTCCTCTGAGGAAAGCTGTAGAGGTAGCTGTCGCCCTTGTGGAGTGAGATCTGATGCCTGTAGATACAGTTTTGCCATGAAAAGTATAGCAAAAGCGTATGCAGTGGGCTATCCATTTTGAGATTGTCTGTTTGGAAATTGGCTTTCCTTGAGGTCCTATAGCATAGGACACGAAGAGCTGTTCTGATTTTCTGAAAGGCTTTGTTCTGTCCAAATAATAACACAGTTGTCTGTGGATGTCCAAGGAATGTAGTAATCTCTCCCCTTTGTTTTGAGGATTAGGATAAAAGGTAGGTAAGTGTATGGCCTGATTCAAAGCTACCCTGGATACCACTTTAGGCATAAAGGACGGGTTGGTTCGTAAGGAAACTCTGTCCTGATGGAAGATGATAAAAGGCTGCACAGCCATGAGAGCTTATAGTTCTGAAACTCTATGAGCTGAAGTGATAGCCAAAAGGAAAGCTGTTTTCCATGACAAATATTGCAAATCTCATGAGGCAGCTGGCTCAAAGGGAGGCAAGGTCAGTTTTTCCAGAATGAAATTGAGATCCCAAGCAGGTATTGGTTGTTTCCTTGGGGGTCTTAGATTCTTAGCCCCTCTGAGGAACTGTCTTAAGAGAGGGTGAGAGAATAAGGGTGGATCAGTGTTGAATTCTGCAGAAATGGCTGAGGCATGGATTTTGATGGAGGAGAATGAAAGTCCACTGCTTAGCAGCTCAGCTAGATTCTGTAGTATTTGAGGTAAATTCAGTTTTCCAGGATCCTGGCCCTTTTTCTCATTCCAGACACAAAACCGTTTCCATTTTGCAGAGTAAGCTTTTCTAGTTGATGGCCTTCTGTCCTCCAAAATGACATCCTGCACCTCCTTGGAGAGTAGGGTCTGTTGTGATGCTAGGGAATCTTCCATGCGGCTAGATTGAGTGTTTTTAGCTATCTGTGAAGAGTTTTGAAGCTGTGCTGAGTCAGGAGAAGAGACATTAGAGACAGGGTCCATGGTGGGGAGTGCATCAGGCTCCTCAGGAGTGGGTACCAGTGTTGTCTTGGCCAGTCTGGAGCAATGAGAATCATCTTTGGTCTGTCTGCTCTGGTTTTCAATAGAACTTTGGGCAGCAGAGGAAGAGGTGAGAAGGCATAAACTGTCATTGATGTCCAACTGAAAGAGAGAGCATCCACTCTCCAGGCCTTTGGATGGAAAATCCTTGAGCAGAATTTTGTCAATTGGTGATTTTTGTGGGAGGCAAAGAGATCTATGTCTGGCCTTCCCCATGCTTGGATTATCTCTGTAAAAACTTTTGGATGCAACTTCCATTCGTGTGGATCTGTCATATTTCTGCTTAGGATGTCTGCCAGTGTGTTTTCCTTGCCTGGCAAGTACTGTGCTTGTAGTTCGATTTGTAAGTCCATGGCCATGTTCCAAAGTGACATAGCCAGTCTGCATAGGGGGTATGAATGTGTTCCTCCCTGTTTCTTTATGTACCACATTACTGTGGTGATGTCCGTTCTTATCAATAGTTGACCTGGTTGCAGAAGGTCTTTGAAAGCTATAATAGCATTTATTACTGCTAGCATTTCCTTTTGATTGATGTGAAGGCGCTTTTCTTTTTGGGACCATTTGCCCTGAATGCACCGATCTGTCATGTGCGTCCCCCCCAGGCGTAGTCCGAGGCGTCTGTTGTGATGACTTGATTTGCTTGAGGCCTGCTGAATGGAAGACCTGTGTTTGTTTGGCATGCTTGAGCCCACCACCGAAATTCCATTTGTAGACTTGGAATTAGTGGTATTATTGTTTCCAAACTGTGGCTGTGTTGAGACCATAGGTTTTTCAGGTACCATTGAAGTTTCCTCATATGCAGCTTTGCACATGGGATTAGTAAGATGCAAGATGCCATGAATCCCAGAGCCTGCAGGATTTTCCTTGCAGTCAGCCTGGTGCAATTTGCTAGTGCTCTGAAGTATTGAGTTAGTTGCCCCTGCTTCTCTGGCGTGAGATAGGCCATCTGGGTGTTTGTGTCCAAGTTGGCACCCAGGAAAATTATCTTCCGAGAGGGTATTAGCCTTGATTTCTTTTTGTTGACTGTGTATCCCAGAGAGTTCAACAACATTATTACATAAGCCAGATGTTTCAGAAGAATGTGCTTGCTGCCCGCTTGGATCAGGCAGTCATCCAAATAGGGGTATATTTGTATCCCTTGAAGTCTGCAGTAGGCAATTACTGATGCCAGGCATTTCGTGAATACTCTGGGCACAGTAGATAAGCCAAAGGGCAATGCAGAGAATTGATAATGGGTTGAACCTGCAAGAAATCTGAGGTATCTTCTGCAATTTTGTCTGATTGGGATATGCAGGTATGCCTCCTTGAGGTCCAATGTTACCAGCCAAGACTCTTTGCCCAGCATGGGACGAAGCTGCTGTAGAGTGAGCATCTTGAATTTTGGTACGAGTAGAAAGGTGTTTAGGATGGATAGGTCCAAAATAGGTCTCCAATCTTTTCCCTTCCTTGGTACCAGGAATAGTCTGGAATAAAAACCTTGACCTTGTTCGTGCGTAGGTACCTCTTGAATAGCTTTCATGTCTATGAGATCTGTAATTTGCCTTTGTGCCTCTGCCCTTTGATTGTGTGGCAGGTTTGGCATGCCTCTCATTTTTGGAAGGGTGTGAAAATGGAATCTGTAGCCTCTGTTTATAATGTCCAGGATCCATTTGTCTTTTGTGACAATATGCCAATTTTTTGAAAATAATGCCAGTTTTCCTCCTAAGGGGGCTGCCTTTTGAGTCTTGCTTGGCATGCAAAGGGGAAAGTCATTGGGCTTGCTTTCTGAATGATTGTGAGTTATCCTCACCACCTCTTTGTGTAGAAGCTTGCCACTGTCTGCCTCTAAATGATACTTGGGATTGTCCTCTGCCCCTCGGGCGCCTGTATCTACCTCTTTGGGGTCTATCCATGGCTGGAAAGGACCAATTTTTGGAAGGCCAATTTCTACTGAAATGTGGGGGTTGTACCTGTAGGAAACCTTTCACAGTTTGCATTGATTTAGCCTTTTCCTCCATTTTCCTTAATACCCCCTCAGCATTAGCACCAAATAATACATCCTTTTGTAGAGGGGCATCTAGTAATTTAGCTTTGACATGATCAGGCAAGGTTTGCTCCTTGAGCCAGGCATGTCTACGTATGACTGATCCTGTAACAGGAGCTCTGCATGAGGCCTCTAGAGCATCAAAACCACATTGTAAGGTATGCTTACCCACTTGTTCTGCACTATGCATCAAATCCTGCAACTCCTTCAAGTCTGGTTGTTCAGGTTGTGACATTTTACTTTTCAATTGTGATAACAAAAACTGTTGGTATTTTAGCATATGGAACTGAGAGTTTAAGGCCCTCATGGTTAAGGTAGCCGAGGCATATACTTTTTTTCCCCACCTCTCTAAGGATCTGGAATCTCTCTCGGAAGGTAATGGATTTTTAGCAGTGAAGGCTTTAATTCCCTTGGGGCCCTGTTGGATGGTTTCTGGGTCAGCAGCATGGCTTTTGTATAGAAATTGGTGTGAGTCAGGAACCCTGTAGAACCTGTCAGGCTTGACTGGGGCTGGAGGCAGAGAATCTGGGTTAAGGCAGGCCTCCGAGTAAACGTCATCTAGGATGTCCAAGACAGGAGGTATAGCCAGAGGCCTGTGCTGAGGTAGCAAGAGAAATTCCATAAGCCTTTTCTTGGAATCTGAATAATCTTGGCCTTCCCAGTGGAAGTGTTCCCTTAAGGTATGCAAAATTTCCCCAAATGAGTAATCCTCTGGGGGGGATACAGAAGGAATGGACTCCTCTGCATCAGAGTCTTCAAAAGGGGAGTAAGAATGTTCCTGATCATCAGAGTGCTCCGAAATAATGGAGCCCTAATCAGAGGAGGGGGATTCTTCCTCCACTCTGGGCCTTTTGTCCGGTGGGGGTTGAGAACCCCTGATAAGAGTAATTAAATCCTCAGCCATTTTAAGCATCTGTTTTTTAGGCATGGGGCCTGGAGATGGGCCCTGTGTAGCTTGTCTCTTAGAATGCATGGCTGCTTTAGACTTAGTGAAAGCCTTGATGGAAAAAGAAGAGGAAGGTCGGAAAACACCTTGAGTGGAGGTAGACCTGTCCACATTTAGAGGTTCAATGCCAAGAGCGGCTTCGGTATCTGTAGTCGGGGTGTGGGCCGAGGAGCCTGCGACCTCGGGCACAGGAGACACTGCCAATGAAGTGTCTTTGGTAGTCAGGGGCTGCGTAGGCACCTCACTGAGAACCGGACCATGTGTAGTCGGCTTTGGCATGGTGTTGGTAGAGGCCGCGGACCTCGTGTCTTGGTCCTTATCTTTGCATTTTTTAGACAAAACTGGAGTCGGAGTATCCGACGACATAATACAGTTAAATGTTTTTCCAAAATAATGCTGGGCGAACTCCGCCTGATGCTTAATGGTGCGTTTGTTGAATGTAGCACAAAAGCGACAGACCGAGACGTCGTGGTCTGGGCCTAAACAAGGTATACAGAGGGAATGGAAATCCTTATGTGGTATTTGCTTCCCACATGAGTTACAATTATTAACTTTGTCTGACATTGGTCTGAGGCAAGAAAAGTTTCCCCAACGGGGTACTTAGCTTTCAAGAAGACTTCGGTTTCAAAATTTTTGTAATTAAAGGAGCTGGCCGACCAGCACTTGTGAACTGCTTCTGCTTCGGGCACCGCACGGCAAGAAAGACTGAAGAAAATGGCATCGGCTGGTTCCTTTATACCCCTGTCGCACTGACATCAGGGAAGAAGCGACGACAACCGACGCCGGACCTAGACTTTGGAATTCGGCCGACCGAGGACCCGCCTGACGGCAGGAGAACCCATCTGTTATGACTGCAGCTGTATGCACGATGAACATCTATACTTGTTTTTCAAGACCATTTCAATGAGTTGTGTACATGTATTAAACTCATTGGGTGTATATGTATATACTGTATATATAAATACATTTTTATATACTTTTACTTGACAATAATTTGTGTGCAATGATGATTTTAATTGAATGATGGTGGGGAGAAATGTATTGGTAGGTTTGATTTGGTGTTTTGTATAAATGGCAGTAAGTTTGTTTTTAAATGTTTTTCTCATATCTGATGAAATCAGTGGACGAAAACGCTGGTTTTATTGTGTAAAGCCTTTATGTGTGGAGTGCTTTGGTTGTCACAATAAAGCTTTCTTCCCATGTTTATGCTGCTTGCTTATTGAAGGAATGTCAGAGTGCTTCTTTTGTGGAGTTTTTCAACAGGGTTTTCTCTGGATGCTCCAGTTTCTTTCCACATTCCAAAGAGCTGCAGTAGGTGAATTGGACACTCTAAACTGGCCACAGGTTTGAGTGTGTAAGCTTGTGATCCAGATGGAAAAACAACCAAGACATGACTAGCCACCACATGGTGTGATCTTTGGCTCTAGATGATTGTCATGTTTGAAGAAACACCCTGCTTTTATGTGGAAAATGGGAAAAGGGATTGTGGATAGATGGATGGATGGATGTTTCCATATAGAGTATAATTAGTACAGAAGCCTTACTACTGTATTTATAGTTATTATTTCCTTATTTATTTTGTCATTGTATGATTTAGTTTAATTGTATTCTTCATGACATTTTTGATATTGCATAACGTAAAAGATTTTAATTGCAGTGCATGTACTAGAGCTTTTCTCCAAGGGCCTCTGCAGAAAAGAGGCCTTTGTATTTAGCCAGACTTCCCTGATTAACAATAAATAAATAAATAACTAGTGAAACAATCTAACTGAGCAGTTATTTAATGTGCATCTGCCATATTTTCTGTATTTTTCCTGGGCCATCTGACTAGAAAGACCCCCCCCCATGGATCAGATTAACTAACATCATAAAGGTATCAACAGCTTTATGGTCAGTCAACAACATATAATTATATTTGATTAGCCCTATCACTTACATATACTATATTAAGAGAGAAACATAGTAACAACAAAATCACCTATGATGCCAGTCAGTGTTATGAAGCATGGCAAAGACCTCATCTTTAATAAGAATATGTATTGGTTAATATGTAAAAGTTAGATATTCAAGGCTACATATATAGTATACTATGAATCAAATGAGAAGCTGGAGTATGGTTATTAATATCCACCTGTATAACCTTATGAGATGATAAGAGATCATGTTTGCTCAACAAAATGAAAAAGGGCAGAAATAATTGCACTGAGGTATGTTAAGTCAACTTTTGTGTTGACACATCTTACCTATCTTGTTTTTCAAAATAAGTAGTTATTAACTGCCCTAATCATTTTATCACTTGTATATGTAGCCTGATACATAAGTGGGACATCCAGCTCAATTAATATAACATTTTTACTTGATCAGTAAGAATCGTGTGACTTTTTCACTTTTTTATTAATATAGTATGGGCAGCTTTGTTTTGTTAACTTTAACAATGCTAAAGTAAATCCTGGCTATAACTTAATTTAATTTAAGGTTAGCATTACCTCACTTTTCCTGAAGGTCTGTGTCCAATGTGTACACTAGTTCATTTTTTCATATCTTGATTTCCTAACCATGTGACTGCCATGTTCAGTGAGTTGGTTCCTCACCAAGCTGTATGTTAATAAATGATAGTGGAAGTGAATATTAGATTGCTAATAGGTAAGAAACAACTATAATGTTAATAAGATTTTTCCTCTTTCCCAATGTCTGGTTTGTAAACCTGTTAGGAATATTAAGCAGGATAGGGGAAAACTGTGAATGCAGGTTACTAAGTAATAAAACAAATGGTAAAATGTTAGCACATAACCCAAAAACTTTGTTGTGTATTTAAAACTGGAAGCAAAAGCCAAGCAAGCAAGACAGAGCTTAGGCATTATGATTTCAAGTGAGTAATATAAATGCCAGCAGGGTATAAACAGGGGTTGTAACAAAGTCCTCCTCATGGCAGGAAAGGAATATGAAGATGACTGAAGAAATCCTTAGAATGCAAAAACTAAAACTATTGTTAAGGGGAGCCTACACATGCTACATGTTAAACTTGCCAGAATCCACATATAGCTGTAGATCATTCTGACCGCTGTGTTGTGGCAGGTCTCAGCAGTACAAGCTAAAAAGAAAAGTACAGTTTTGTATGTATTGTTTTCAAATGTAGCTTAAGACAGTCAGGGAAATTCAATAAAGCTTACACTATAATTTTTACCATGTGTACATGGCAGCGCCTAACGCACATGGCCGCAAAACCTTTTAGATTCAGTAAATTCTGCATAGCAGCTCACAGCGGCACTAACTCAATCACAAATACAGAAACTTTTGTCCGTGCAAATTACAGCATAAGTAGCTGAATTTTATGGTAATGAAGCAAAGCAACACGGTGGAGTGGTTCAACAACCTATAAAGCAACTGTGTAGACTCAGTGATCGTGCTAGCCGTGTATTCCAAAACGTTTAGAATACAGCCACAAAAATGAGTCTACACAGAAACAAGAGCAAGTAAAAGCTCTCACATTTCTATATAACTGCCCTTAACATGTAACACCACACATATTTTGATGTAATTACACAGGGTGGATGCTAGATAATCAATGAAACAATCATAATAATGTCATTTTAAGTGCCATGACATAAATGCATCTTTGCCCCCCCAATCCCAAATGAAGAATATACTTGTAAGTAACGCAGGCTGCTAACATTTGTAAACCTCCTTGAAACTGTGTATTGTACTGTAATGTAAGCATATGCAGGATGTATCTGATGGAATAATGTATTCCTGTCTTACAACATTGGCCTCGCATGTAGTTTCCCTGCCTACACAGTTACTAACTGTGTAGATTCCAGGCTGTCAGCATGGTGAAGATGTAAATGAGGTCAAAACTCATTAGAATTGTTGAATCACAAAAAAGAGCAACTGTGTAGGGATATTCACTTTGTATAGGCACTTCCACAGTGTTTGTGTTGAATGCATGGCAACAATGAATGCTGACATCAGGGGTGGTGTGTCAGGTTAAACTTACAGAGGTAAACATGTAGGGCTGTGAAGGGTGAAAGTGTATTTAAGCAATGCACAATTCCTAAGTTCTGTGTCATCCTCATTATTTGTTTAAAATGCGTGGTCTCAGTCTGATTTACCCTTTTTTTCCTACTTTTGCCATTGTTTTGTTTGTGCAATGTGGTGCTTAGTGCGGCCACGAGAAACAGAGGAATGGATGGCAGGTTTCTGTGTACTGTTATGTGATTATTCCTGTGGCAGCACATGTATTTGTTAGAGCTGGAATCTAGATGGTACTGGGTTTGACTCCAGGGCGTGAAACCTTTCCTTCACTTTTTATGGTCCATGTTTGCGCACTATCCCAAAAACAGAGGAAATGTCGATTTTGCTTATGCTTACCTTATTTATGGGAAGGTGCATGGAGGTGAGCATAGCTGCACATAGTGGACTAATGAGCAAGTAACAGGTTTATTTAATAGATGGAAGTTATAGCATAAACAGGTGAATTGCATGTTAATCAACCGATCCAACATGGTGCAGCTATTCAGCAATGTATAAAGTATTCAGGCTGCCTACATTCTGTTTTTGACTTTATCCTTCAATACCAATGGAGTAGAGACAAGGAAATTTTAAATGACACAATGCTAGGGGCTGCTGCAAAAATTCTGTCTCTGCATGTGCTAGAGGCTGAAGCCAGTGCTGTTGGTACTGCTGACAAGAGGCCTAAGCCGAGAAGGAAAACAGTGTTCAGGCCCAGTGTAATTTTTCAGGTACGACATGAGCTGGAGATTGTAGAGCACTACATGGTGGACAGGGACACATTACAAGAACTCTGTGAGCTCTGTCACCCACAACTCAGGAACCCACCCCAGTGAAAACTAGAGCCAACCAAGGGGAATCCATCCCAGTGGAAACTAAGGTATGTGTAGCCCTTAGAATATTAGCTACTGGTACCTTTCAAAGACAACCTTGAAACATGATGGGTGTGTCACAGGCATCAGCCTCCAGGATCCTCCACCAATTTCTGGACGCTATGCTCATACATACCAGTGAGCACATATTTTTCACCCATACTTCTGAAGAGAGGGCCAGAAATATGGAACTGTTTTACCATGTAGTGCACTACCCTGAAGTAGATTGCACTCATATACACATTAAGGCACCACCTGCTGAGCAGAGTAGACTCTTCATTAACTGCAAGGGATAGGACTCCATCAACTGCCAAGTACTGTGTGATGCCCAGGGAATTATTTTGACAATGTGTGCTGGCAACCAAGGCAGTTATCATGACTCCCACTGGTACACATCACAGCTGTACCAGATGTTTGTTAGGGTGGACATCCCACAAGGCCATTTACTGAGGATGATGGCTAAGTCCTAGAACAGTGGCTGATGACACCCATCAGAAGTGCACACACACCCATGGAAGAACACCATAATGAGGCACATGCTGAAACTAGAAACATCGAGTGTGTGTTTTTGAGCTTCTGAATTCACGGTACTGGTGCCTAGATACATCCGGTGATGCCCTGCTGTATAATCCACACACATGTACAGTACTCAAACATTTACGGTATGTGCTATGCTCTACTATCTGATCCTACAGAAACAACTGCAGCAGGATCAGCAAGAAGAAGGGACACACATCCCCCCACTGATGCCTAGGGCACCACTGCCACAGTCAGAGGAGGACTCAGATGAGGAACCCCTAGCTGCTGTCTCTGTAGGCAGATGTAGGTATGCTCAGTATACTCTTGCTTTTGCTAAGAGACAATGCATAACACATTTAATGACCACCTAGGGACCTAATACCTTTCTTCTACTCACATAACCATTACCTCCCCATGTATTGGTTGTGTACTGCTTGCATCAGACAGAGTCAGCCCTGAACTAAAGGTGTGTCAACTGCTACATTTGTAAGGTAAGTCCTGAACCTAGAGTGCATTCTTTAAAAAATATTATAGCATATCCTTGTATTTCCTTAGCACAATAAGCAAGTAAATAGTGGTGAATTTGTTCAGAAAGTACTATCAGCAACTTATTTTACTTACGTTTATCCATTACTAATTAGTAGGCCTGAAGTATAAAAGATTCACACAGTCATACCATCTGAAGAATTCTGATGTTCCCTGCATGGCCTCAGTTTAGCAGCATACCTTTGTACTGGTAAATCATTAAAGACAAAAGTTAGAAAGTGATGATAGACATTGCAGTTTCAGACTTCAAACTTTTTTATGCCATAACAGTAACTGAGCTTTGCCCCCCCCCCAAAGAGAAGAGCACACTTATTCCTGTCATAACAGTAATTCAACTATGCTACCCCCAAAAGAACAGTATATGTGTGTTTGCACCATCCAACCTGCACTTCATTTGTTGGCAACTGCATGTCATATTATTCCCAGTTAATATCCTCTCACATGTTAAGGCCAGTGATATAGAATGGCTTATACACTGCATGTGCTAGATAACTGATGAATGATCAAGAAACAGAAAGGTAAGACAGAACTCTATATCTGTAAGCATAATTATGATAGATTGTATGATCACTAATTGTTCTATGTCCAAATATAGTAAAGTGAATTAAATGTACAAATCATAGCTGATGGTCTGATAGCAGTGTACATTCTGGTTGTGAGAAGAGTGACTTTCCATTTCATTGATGCAAAGCTGTTTGTTTGGCCAAGATGACTAAGGCATCCTTCCTGTTTTCTGATGCTGTATTTGTGTGAGGGTGCAAATCCTGACATATGTAGAAATTTCTGATCTGTGCTATCAAGTTTTACTGTACTTTTACAGATTTTATTATATGTGTTCCTTAGTGTTAGCATATTTTCCTATTTGTCTTCTCTTAATTCCAGTTTTGCTCGATGGTTCATGTCCCACAAAATTGTTTGGTTAAGCTTATCTTGTTTGCACAATGCACAACATTGCAGAAACAGGGGAAAGCCAGATTTCCTAGAAAGCAGACACAAAAATAGAAAATGGATAAATTCAATTAATGCTCTTAGCCATCATGAAAAGCTGGCCTGGAGTACAGATGCGACTGGGGTATAGTAGCAAGCATTAGCATTGCACCTCTCATTTGCGCACTGCTTTCCTGCACACAAACAGGCCTAGCTTGCATGTGTGTACACTTTGTTAACCAGTGTGCAAATGCAAGGCTCTTTGCACTATGGAATTGTACATATGATACTTTATCATTTCTGTTTATTGTCCAGTTCCTTTGTATGACATAAAACTATCTGTAGAAACATGGCAAACTAAGGGCACAATATAACTATATGTTATATATCCCCCCAAACCACCCCAAACAAGCACTACAATCCTGGAGTCTCATTACTTTTTCCACACATATATCAAACACATTACGAAGTGTTATACATAATGTTGTGTGCACACTCATGGACAGGGCCACTTGGTGGTGCTCACAGCCTTGCTCTGCAAAGCTCAAACAGCCAAGCCTGCTCAATAAGGGTATTTGTGTTGTTACACAGCTAGACTTTCAAACAGGCTACTGCTATTAGGCTACTAGCCTCAGATGACACTATGAAGTAATGTGCATTTGCAGGGCTCCAACCTCTTTTCTCCCTCGTGGCCTGTCAATGTCATTACTATAAGTTCACTTGCAGTAGTGCTAAACTGAGACTTGTGCCGTGGTACATGTGTAAGTACTGTGTTCTGCAGTGTGTGTACTTAGGTAGGGGTTCTTTTCTCATTTCAGTCAAATGGGGAGAGGTTTGGTTTGTGTTTGTTTTAGCTGTTGCTGGACTTTACAGTGATCCTTTTACAGCAGCCTATGGAACACTGTTACCTTATCCTCAACAGACACCACTGATGTCATCATCTAGAAAGTAAAACAAAACAAAAAATGGAAATGGTAAGCTCCGCTCCACTAAAGAAATATCGCAAAATTCAATTTAAGACTTTATTGAACAAAATAAGCGCTTTCATCTCAAACAATATTAAGAGACTTTATCAGACATCATTAACATATAAAACAGCACTTAAATAGGTAATTAAGTCTCATGCCACCAATCATCCATATAATTGCTATAACAACACAAGTAAATATTAAAAACGATGTTGTGAAAATACTTATAAGGTGCCCAACATAAAATAAATATCCTAAAATAAATCTAAACTAATGTACAAATCTACATTGAGATTTCAACTTTAAAATACATCCGATAGAAGCTAATTCATTAAGCCCTGGCCAAACAACTGCATTCAATAATATAGTCCAGTATAATTCTCTTTTTTCTAAAAATAATTGCCAGTTCCCTCCACTCAGATATTTCTTAACTTTCTCAATAACAATAAACTTAAAAGTGTACCCTGGATATTCTACAGTGTGTTTAAATAAGGTGTTAGTAGCTTTTTGTTTACTGATCTCGTATAAATGTTCATACATACTATTCTTTAGTTTATGTTCAGTTTTGTCAATATAAAAGGCTGAACAACATTGACATAATGCTCCATAAATGCCCTCTGAATCACAATTAAATTTGCTCTTGACATGCAGGTGGTATCCACTGATATCAAATAATTCAGCCGTAAAAACAAATGAGCATAATCTACATCTACCACATATATTCATGGAATGGGGAGTAGCCCTATTAAGAAACAGGATGCTCAACCAAGTTTTTCAAATTACAACCCTTACTGTAAACAATCAAGAGTCTATAGGTAAGTTTATTTTTAATGGTTTGGTCTTCTTTTAATATTGTCCAATTCTTAAAAATAATTTCTCTAACCTTTACATGGTCAATAGTGAAGGTGGTAATAAATGAAAGAACAAAATCAAGATTTCCAAGGGGGGTCCCTTGCCCCAAATAACTTTGGAACAAGGCTGTTCCTGTGTTCAATGAATTAACAATAGGTCTAAAAATCATTATTTCTTTTATTAATCACCTCAGTTTTTATTTTTTTCAACAAACCTGGAAGGATAACCCCTCTTTAGAAACATATTCTCCAATAAGGTACTTTTTATCAAAAAATCATCATGCAGGGAAACTATACACATCATTGTACAGCTTTACGGATACTAGACTGGCTTGAACTTCCCAACATTATTCTTTAAAACCAACTCTCTCTAACTCACAAAATTGTAACGCAACCAACCAGAACACCTGCACTATGAAATCTCATCATTCCTCACAGTTTCAGCAGACCACTTTGCTCTAATAATAAGAACTTACTCACCATCTCCAAGACCAACAACACTGCAGGAGAATCTTTATTTTCCAGCTATATATCTCGTATATGGAACTCCCTTCCTAACTACATTCTCCCAATCTCATCCTCTAACCACTTTAAGCCATCACTTAAAGCTTATCTAAAAAATAAGCGGCTATGTTCCTGTACTAACCCTTAGTCAATGCTTTGAAACATCACGGTATACTCAAACCATATCCAACTTATTCCCCGGTGTATAATCTTTTATTCCTACTGGCCTGTCTTAAACTTTTATCTTGACATAAGTCATACTTTACAAATAGCACTAGCTATGTTCCAAGCCTAGGTTTTGTTGTCATGATGTAACAAACTTGTATTTTCTTATGTATACTACATTTTGTTTACTTTATCCTTTATTGATTATAGTAATTAATGCATTAAAATTTACTGTTACTCATGTAGCTTTTCTCTCTGAGCCTTTGATGAAAAGGACCTGTGTCCAGTTGGACTTTCCCGGTAAACAAATGCTAAATAAATACATAAATAAATAAAATAATAAATGAAATAAAATACATTTGGCTCTAACAAATTGTCCCTTGACAACTGCATTCTTTTGGGATTTAGGTGGGAGCTAGAATAATACAAAAATGAGTTAGAATATGTAGGTTTCCTGTAGATGTTAGATATAATCCTGCGATTGACTACATCTTTAGTGAATAAGACATCAATGTATTTGATACTCATATCATTCACTTCATTTGTGAATTCCAAAAAATTCAGTGGTACTATAAAGATATTTAAAAAAAAAAAAAAACACTGATGTTACTTATACTATTCCTCCAGATGATAAATATATCATCCAGGTATCTGATACACAATTCACAAGCCATAAACAACTAATTTTAAATACAAAATCTTGTTCCCACTCTATCATCACAATATTAGCATATAGTGACCCACAGACAGCCCCCACAGCAACACCATTTTCTTGCATAAAGTATTGCTCATCAAAATAAATACAGTTATTTCTTAAAACAATCTCCATTTCAGTGTACAGGTTAATATAATTCTGAGATATTTCATTTTTGAATAAGAAATTACTAAACTAAGCAACACCAGTATCGTAGGAAGTCACAGAGTATAAGTTTCACATCAATTGTTACAAAAATCATTGAATCTTAAATGATTGCATTTACTAAGACAATCCCATGAATCCACACATAAGTGTGATTCTTTACCAAGCAGACCCTTAAGTTTCACATCCAAAAATTTTGCAAAAGTAGATATAATTGAATTACAAGCATCTACTATGGGTCGAATGGGGAATTTTCAATGTTTTTGTACAACTTCGGCAATCTGAATATAGTAGGTATAACAGGGTTGGTAACATGCAGAAACTTGAATTCTGGAAAGGAAATATGATGGTCCATTAACATATCACTTAACTGAATCCTTCTATAAGCTAAAGCCACCTCATTCCTAGATACTTGTGAGCATGTGTCACTAAATAAGATATTGTATATCCTATCTATATAAACCTGTACGTCCATAACAACCAACCCCCTGCCTTTATCAGGTTAATAGTCCTAAGATTCGATTACATAATACTATACAATAATCTTTCCTCAGATTGTAAATTAAATTCCAAGTAGTAATTAACCTTATTGTTTAAAAAATGCCATAAATCTAAGTCACAAACTTTCTCAAATAACATTAATGTAGGATGTAGTAGCGGATTATAAGTACTAGGGGCATATAAGTCAGAATTTTGTTCAGTAAAAGGACCATTAAATAAAATACTCACCATAGGAACAAGTGTGAGTCCTTTAGAAAATAGTTTTGCCACTTTGAAATCCAAGCAAACCAAACTGAAATTAAAAATCTTAAAATCACCAGTATAATTAGTAATAATCTGAGGAAGGCTATTATTATATTAATTCAGGGTGTTTAAATATTCTATTTCTGGTAGTGGATGGTGTGAGATGGGTTCCAGTTCTGCCAAACCTTTGAATGTTGTTGTGGACATGATTGATCTGAAGGGTAGTTCGAATTCTCTTGAGACCAGTGATGCGGTTGTTTCTGATATCTCTTCTTCAATCTCTCAGAGTGCCATAAAGTTGGATACTATAAAGGGGAGTTTCCATTGACTTCATAAGTGGCCTCATTAAAATTAACATCTGCTGAATCTTGATTAGTGGAAGCAGTTGAACCATGAAATTTAAGTCCCCATTCCTGGGAAGACGGTGGATTAGGCCTATGCTTTGTTCAAAGAATAATCTTTACAATTTCTTTCAATTTTCTTAAGCTTTCTTTCTTTAATTTTATTAATCTGGATGTCAATGTCTTTATAGATATGGAGGTCCTCATAACAATATCGGTTATCTATAAAGTGTTGCCTGATACACTCCAAGTGGGGCTTGAGCCATAGCATTTGTTTTAAGTACTGTGTTCTGTAGTGTGTGTACTAAGATAGGTAGGGGTTATTTTCTTACTGGAGTCAAACGGGTGGGGTTGGTGTGTGTGTGTGTGTGTGTGTGTGTGTGTGTGTGTGTGTGTGTGTGTGTGTGTGTGTGTGTGTGTGTGTGTGTGTGTGTGTGTGTGTGTGTGTGTGTGTGTGTGTGTGTGTGTGTGTGTGTGTGTGTGTGTGTGTGTGTGGGTGTGTGTGTGTGTGTGTGTGTGAGCTATTGCTGGACGTTACAGTGAGCCTTTTACACCAGCCTGTGGGACACTGCTATCTTGTCCTGGACAGACACAAGTCTATCATTACTAGACTATACAGTATGCAAAAGACACTGCTGTCTACAAATACAAAAGTGAGAACCTAGAACTGGAAGACCACTCTCCTCAGCCTAAACAAACAAATAAGACAACTTGCCTCTGACACCTTTTTTTCTTTCCCCCAAAGCACAGTGGGGTAGGCCTGCCCATGGGATGCACCTGTCCACACTCCACTGGCTATGGCAACAAAGCCCAGCATGTCTTAGCCGCACCACTTGTGCTTCACCTGCACTACCTGGCCTCTCAGGTACTTCTGCCTCTGAGTACAGGCATGTGGTTCCCTCCAGGAGCAGTGGCAGAGGGGGGTAATTTTATCAACTGAGAGGAATGGTGTGTAGGATTGTATGCCACACTATGGCCACATGCCTATGCCAGATGGAGACACTCCTCTCCATCATTGTACTGAATAACAGAAAGAAATGCAGATGTCAGACACTGCAGCCATTTCTGCAGTGAGGTTAAAGTGATGACAGTCCAGTGGGTGAGGACTCGAGTCTCACTGTCAACCAACTTGACATCCATGGGTTTGCAAGGTCCACACCCTTACCCCAACCATGGTGTTCACCCACATCTTGTGTTCTTCACCACCTTTATGCTCTGTCTGCCTGTATTTGCTTCCTTACCTTGCCAACTTACCTGTTGTGGACATACCTGTGTCCCTTTGCCAACATTTCTCTCTCTCTTCAAAAAAAAAAAAAAATAGCGCACCTGAACAAAAAAAAAAATCTCATACATAGCTCTTCATGTTGCACATGTCTACTTGACACACTTGATTCAGTCCATTTGGCTGTACAACATGATTACATTGTTGTCACCTCTCTTTCTGGAGGTGGCAGTCCAAATTCAAATAATCTTTGCATATGATCAGTTCTTCAGGGCATATTCTCAGTTCTTCTTCTTCTTCTTTCAGCTTTTCCTGGTTAGCAGTCACCACAGCAGATCACCTGTCCACTCATGAATGGCAGTAGTTTTACGGTGTCGAGTTGCCAGCCCAATACCCATCCTTCCACAGAAGGCACACACACACACACACACACACACACACACACACACACACACACACACACACACACACACACACACACACACACACACACACATGCACTCACGCCTAGGGCCAATTTAGAGTGTCCAATCCACCTACAGTATGTCTTTGGGATGTGGAAGGAAAACGGAGCACCCAGAGGAAACCCACACGATCACATGGAGGACATGCATACTCCACACAGAAGGCAACCCAGCCAAGGATTGAATCAGATAACCTTTTGCTGTGAGGTGACAGTGCTAATTGCTGCAGCACCGTGACCACCCTTTCAGGGCATATTCTCAGTATACCTCATATATTCACAATACCTACATGTGTTGTCCACTCCCTCCAAAACAATACAACCCTAAGGGCTAAGTATTTTTTTACACATATATATTAACCACATTACAAAATGTAATATATAATGCTGTGTGCTCCCTCATGGACAGGGCCAGTAGGTGGTGCTGACAACCTTGCTCTGCTAATCTGAAACATCCAATTATGCTTAATAAGGGTACTTGTGATTTTACACAGCTAGGTTACTACACACCTAGGACACACTGTACAGTTAGGCTACTGGCCTCATTTGAACCTATGAATCTATGTGCTTATGCATGCCTCATAACCTCTTGTCTCCCACATGGCCTGCTGATGTCATCCACTATAAGTTGAACTGCAGACATATAAAAGTCATATGTGTGTCATGCAGCTTGCTTATAGTACTGTGTTCTGTATTGTGTGTACTTAGACAGGTAGGCGTTCTGTTCTCACTGCATTCAGCTGTGTGTACAACGGATGTTATTTGAAATTTCAGAAATCCTTTTATACCAGCATGTGGGACACTGTTATCACCATATGCTCACCAGACAATGCTGATGTAATCAGGTATATCAAATTATTGCATATACAACCATCCCATCATGCCAGGATCAGGCATGGGCTTGGAGCTCAGGCAGACATCATCTTAGGTTGATGGGAAGTTACTAGGTAGAGGACTGGTGATAGGTATGCTTTGGGATATGTCTGGTGAGGACAAGAGTTGAAGTTTGCTCCAAAGTGACTAGTCGCAGGTTGGCAATGTCCACAGGGTCAGTGTGGTTGGTACCACCCACTACTAGTTGGGCACAAAACTGGGCCTTCACTTTTAGATGTCTGACATAGATAAAGAATTCCCCTGATTATCTTTAGCTAGGGATGCTACTTTAGGTTTGTATGTGGCTTTAAAGGACATTTCAAGACAGCTAATTTCCTTGTTCAAGATGTGGAGGGTGTCTTTCCTCTGCTAAGTCAATTTCCTCTTGTTCTTAGATATTACTTTCTTCAACCTGTTGTATAACCTACATATGCTTGATGCCCACTAGGGTGGCTTGTTTTCTGTGAGGAACTTGTTTTGATCCATTCACGTTCAGCTGATGCTATACATTTGTATAGCTGTTTATACAGGCCATTTGTGTATAGTACAGATTGTTGACAGTGACAGCAGGGAGTCTGCAACTCTTTGTGGCATTGGTTAGGAGCCTGTAGTTTGCTTTGGAGAAATGTCTCATCCTTTCTTCTCTTCAGTGGTTGTCGGGTATGATTGTGAATGCAAAAAAGACTGAATTGTGATTTGACCTGAACAGGGGGGCCAACACACAGGGGGTTAGTGCATAAAAATACTACATTGTTCAGTACTAAGTCTAGGACATTCAAGCCCCTTGTGGGGGGTGCAGACCCTCTGTTACACAGCATGTGTATTAACAAAGTTTAGGAACATTAGGTAGGGACTTTGCTTCTGACATTGCCTAAAAAGGCCACTACGGGGGAGGCAAGCACCTTCACATAGTACAGTGAGGTATGTCTCCAGTCAGTCACTGCAACATAGACTATGACAGAGGCAAAACAGTACTTGTTGTTGAGAGACTTAAGTCCGTGCATGATCTGATGGACCGTGGCACCTGTCAGGCAGCTGACTGTGACCTTCTCCTTGTCCAGCCTGGTGGGGGTGATATCAGTGTGCATCACTATAGAGTCACTTATGAGCAAGACAGTTAGTTTTGAGGTGTTTTGCCTGAAGGGTTTATTGGCTGAGACACTGGTGTGTGTATTATTATGCATACTGGATTCTGTTGGGTCTGCTCTATGTGCAGTAGGTTTGCGCTTGGGAGGTCTCCAATCTTTAGTTAGGTTTCTATCGAGTACCTCTGCATATGTGAGTTTATGTGTTGTGAGCTTATGTGCAGCTGGTGAACTGTATGTGCTGACATGTTTGATATCTGGTTTGTTGTTATGTGAGAGAACTGATTCCAAATTCATAGTATAGATGCAGTTCTCGCATGTTGTATTAGTTTGTTTTAGCAGTAACTGCTTGTCAGTATACATGAGACATATGCTCTGTTGCCTCAGGATGCCTATGTAAATCAGGCTACCTGGAGACATGGTGGAAAACTGTCCATCCATTATGGAAGGTATATACTGTAGTAACTAGAGGGGAGTGGGCTAGATGGACCAGGTTTTGGTGTAAGACTAAGAAAATCCCCAGGATTCATGAAGTTTGCACCAGGTGCAGACATATCGTCGGCGTTCTTACACCAAAGATGGCCACCGAGCGATTCAGGTACAAGCTGTTTCCACATGCA
Source organism: Protopterus annectens (assembly GCF_019279795.1). NCBI lineage: Eukaryota > Metazoa > Chordata > Ceratodontiformes > Protopteridae > Protopterus > Protopterus annectens. The sequence continues at coordinate 1,062,867,919 of NC_056744.1, read as the reverse complement.
CTACCTGCGTGCACTACGTCCGCACAACTCTCGAGCCTTGTAGGCTAATTACCTCATGTGCAGCAGTGTAACATGCAAATGAAGGTATGTAGCGATTCAGGAAGGGATGCAGGCACAGTATAAGCATGCAGAAATGTAAATCTTAGAAATCAGTTTACATTTTTGCAAACATTAAATCGGAGCCATGACAGATGACCAAACACATGTATTATATTGTTAATATATGCCAGTGTCTAAATATATAGCCATTGGCATAAAAAAATGTACAAAATATAAAATTAACATTTAATATATATAGTCGCACTATCGCAAAGTGGAAGCGCAGGACAGCGGTGCGCAAAGGGGATCACAACGAATATATAAAAATATAGAATAAAACCGCAATGAAACACATAACACGATTTCCCCATAATAGTCAATGGCAGGCATGCTACACCATACTTATGGTGCAAGGGTTGCTAAGGGGCAGTGACAGTGTTATGCACAGTAGCTAGGATTAGTAGGCAATGCCATGCAAATGAGAGGAGTAATAGTGAATTGCAAATTCCCCGCCGTTGTAAGGATGCACCTCACAGCATAGCATTATAACACCGAGGTGTGCCTTTGAGATAAAGATGACATCAAGAGAGGGGTGTGTCGCCATTGCTGTAAGCACATTGGAGCATTGCTAAACTGCCCCTAGCTAGGCAAAGCTGCAGGATGGGGGGGGGGGGTCGAATTGGCCATAGCTATGCTTAGCTGAGAGTACACAAGGTATCTGAGTATGCCTGTGAACGGAGATGAAAATGCGCGTAAACCTGGTAAATGGGTATGAGCGGCATGCACTGCAGCTGAAATAAGAAAGGTATAGGAGAGAAATAAGGAAATGCTGCAGCAGTGAAACTGGAGTACAAATGACTAATTAACACCTAGGAGCCTACAGTGGGCCATCGACAACAGCTAACAAGGCTGAAAGAAGTTAACTGCATAACAGGGAAGGGGAGGGGCTGTACTGCAAAGAAAATAGTAAAGTGTCAAAGCAGAACAAAGCTGACATGCAGTATATCAGCTACAAGGCACATTTTGCCAAGACTGGGTTGGGAAAGTACAAAACAAGAAAGATGGCAGGTGGATACATGTCAGATAATGGGAGGGGATCCAGGTCTAAAAGTGAATTAAAGGTCAACAGATTAATCAAGGCAGGCAAGTAGATCTCCACAGTAAAGGCCCCATGCTTGCAGTACTCATTGCAAAACCCAAAATTAAGACACGCTGCAGCTGGAATAGCTCATACACACCCACTTACATCAGCAGCATCCATTGCACAATACTATAAAGTGTGAAAGCACCTTACTCACATTTGTGTATTCCCATACACTCTGCACCAGTGGTGTATACAGACGGGGAACTTTTATTATGTACATATTGGGGCTGCCATAGCTTTGATCCACCAGCATATGTTGGAGACTGAAGGTGGTGTGGAGGATGATGCACACCACCACCTCAGGCACTAGATGAGGAGGAGAGTGTTCAGACCCTGGATAACCTACCAGGAGTTACATGATCTGGAGATAGTACAGCGTTACAAGGTGGACAGGGACAGAGCCTGAACAAACAGAGGGGAACCCATCCCAGTGGATACAAAGGTATGTCTAAGCCTGGGAATACTAGCTACAGGTACCTTTCAAAAACCAACTGGGGATATCATGGGGATCTCACAGGCATCAGCATCCAGGGTACTACACCAGTTCCTGGATGCCATGTTACCACATGCCAATGAGCACATATACTTCCCCCAAATGCAGGAGGAGTTGGCCAGCAATATGTGTCTCATCCACCATGTGGCAGAATGCCCAAAGGTACTGGGTGCAATAGACTGCACGGACATACACATCAAGTCACCACCCAGTGAGTAGGGTAGGCGCTACATAAACCACAAGGGATACCCCTCCATCACATGCTAGGTTGTGTGCAATGCCCAGGGCATTATCATGGATGTGTGTGCAGGCAGCCCTGGAAGCTATCACGACTCCCACATCTGGCATGCCTCACAGCTGTATCGGTTATTTGCCAGGGAGGACATCACAAATGGCCACCTGGTGGAGGATGCTGGCTATGAACTGGAACCATGGATGATGACTCCCATCAGAAATGCACACACACACCCATGCAGGAACGCCATAATGAGGCACGCACAAACCAGAATCATCATAGATCGTGTGTTTGGGATGCTGAAATCACAGTTCCGTTGCTTGGACATATCTGGTGGAGCCTTGCAGTACTCTCCAGGCACATGTGCCCACATCTTCATAGTGTGTGCCATGCTACACAATATGTTCCTGTGGAAACAGCTGCAGCAGGGACAGAATGGTGAAGGCCCTCACAGCCCATCACCATTGCCATGGGCCCCAAAGGCCCAGAAGTATTCAGACCATGAACACCCTGAGCCAGCCCCAGTAGGCAGATGGAGGCATGCCCAGTATGCCCATTCCTTGGCAAAGAGGGAACGTATAGCACACACACTGACAGTGTAGGCACCTAGGGACTGACACCTTTCTCCACCTGCACACACAGTAAAAACGGATGTCACACACACACGACTACCTGTAAATTGTCATGTATAAGCAGTCTACTGTGTGCATCCAACATAAGCAGCCCTCAACTATTGCACACACAACTGCCATTGTCACAAGGTAAGTCAACACATGAACAGTAAATTAAGCGATCAGCATATGCAGATACTGTATGTATAGATTCATAGGTAGGTACTTGGCCAACTGCCAGAGGCCATTCATAAGCCCAACCAAAATGTGCTTTTGCCACTCCATTGATTCATTAACTGTCCCTCTTTGGAGCAGAACCAATGGCGGGATCCCTGGGGTGCATCTACTGTTCCCCATCCACTCTTCAAGGTTTTTCTTAGTGTTAGTGAGGGGCTCTGTATAATGTAGTTAGTGATGTTGTTACAAAGTATGGGGAGTGTCTGTGACAGGAAGCTGTCCCTCCACATCTTTCAGTTATTGCTGTGGCAAGGTTCAGCTCACTACAGTGTGTCGCTCATTGTGACATGGATTCCCATAGGTGGAGCATATACATCAAGCCTGAGTTCAACATGGCTGTGTTGGCCAGCGGAGATCATCTCTGGGTAAACGAGATGCCACTGAGTAAAGCAGGAGTTTATTCAGTCTGGCTGCATAGGCCATATGTTGGAGGCCAGTATTCCCCTTGGCGAGGTACATTCGTGGACCCCCCAGATGTTGGAAGTGTCTTCTGCAGTACATCCCACATGGGTTATTACACCCTATGATGGGACTGATGAGTGATGAGTAAAGGGGCACTATAACCCCAGTATGTCTAGATGGGAATCCTATAGTAATCAGATGGCCTGCATAGAAGGATGTCCTAACTACTGTGGAGATATGATTGTCAAAGGGGAGATCACTATCTACCTTAGTCCCCAGATACCCCATTACCTCATCTGTATAAAAGTGGCTGCCACTTATGTGTTAATATGTGGGTGCCAATTCCACAATGGAATGATCATGCAGTTAGTGGCACTTGGCTGGAGGCCATCTCATTGCCACCCTGTGACATTCTCAGTGAGGCCCCTTGAGGGATGTCTGTGTCAGCTGGACTGTCAATCATGGCTCCCAGTTTGCAGTCATTGCCAAACATGGTCTGCCGTAGTCCATCTGTGTTTGCCTGTACCTCTGAGATGTATATGCCAAACAGAAGGGCTCCCAGGACTGAGTGCTGTGGGACACCAGTCATGACTGGTCAAGAGTTGGACCTGGAGACCGCTAGTCGTACCATGTGGTTTCTGTGTGTAAGCCTGTTGGCAGCCCAATCTGTGATGTATGGTTGTATGTACAGGCTGGTGTGTTTATCAATAATACCTGAGTGGGGCATGGTGTCAAAAGCCTAGGCAAGGTCCAGGTAGTAAGTATGAAACACCTCCCCCATCATCTAATGTCTTGGTGACTGTATGCAAGACATCAAACAGGTTCAGTAGGCATGAACTGCACTCAACCAAGCTGACCTAGGTTGGGTCACGTGTTCGGAGGTTACCGACATCTTTGTTAATGAGTGCCATGAGGATGCAAACCATACCATTGTAGACCAGGCTAGTCAGGCTTATGGGGTGGTAGTTACCATGGTCAGTTGTGATTCCACCTTGATAGAGTGGAATAACCATTGCCACGCTCCACTGTATGGGCATGTAGCCTGTGGAGAGGCTGAGGTAGGAAAGCTTAATTAGGTGGGGGGCAGGTTGTCTTGTACAGCTTGCAAGATGCAGTCTGGGACAACATCTGCCTCCATTGACGCTGTGTTCTGCTGTTAGAGAGGGCCATTTTCACCTGTGTGTCTCTGATGTGTGGGATACTGTACCTTTCGGGTAGTGTTGTGGGCTTTTTAGGGGTTGAAGTATGCACTGAATGTATCTGCAAGGATATTGGTGATATCAGTAGGGTCAGCATATTTTGTGCTATATTTCACCAGCACAGTGAAAATCTGTGTGTCACCACTTAGATCCTTGACATAGCCAAAGAAGGCTTTGTGGGTATCTTTCGAATCCATGCGTATTCTCCTGCTGATGTTAGCCTTGGATGATGTCATGAGGGACCTACTTATCATACTAATAGTGGTCACAGATGTCTGCCCTTTGTAGGATTTGCTGTGTGTCTGGAACACTGTTCTACTTCTGTAGTATTGCCTGTTTATTGCAGAGGTCCACCAGACTGGTGTCCTTGTCTAGGAGGAGTGAGTCTTAGTTTACCAGTGATGGCACGATCCATACATCCAAGCAGGTGCTTATAGACTGCATTTGTAAATCTGTCTGTATCTTGAGCAGTGTTTCCCCTTAGTGTGGGGGCTGTGAACCCCCCCCCACCTTTGTCACTAGTACTGTACATTTAGCTGTAAGAAAGGTGTACACTGTGGTATCTGTGGGTGGGGAAGATGCTTGGGTGTGGAAACAGTGAATAGTTCATGGTCTGATCTAACCAGTGACCGGTTAACCTCCGCTATGGTGCACCTGTTGCTCATGTTGGTGATGACCACTTCTAGTAGTTTCCACCCCACATTAGAGAGGTTACCCCCTGATACAGGGCATATGAGGTGATAAATTCCAAGAAGCGCTGGGCCTGGAAGCGAGTACCGGAGTATATTTCCCAGTTAATGGTAAGGTATTTCACATTGACCAATGCCAGGGTGTGCATTAGGACTGTCATGTTCTCCACTGTCTCCAGGTAGGTGTAGTGGAGGTCCTGGGTAATGGAGGGTGATCCGTAGCAGGCCAGAGTTTACATTGCAGTTGTGACTGATGTTAGCTGCAAATGGGTGATCTCAGAGGTATCATGCTGCGCCACTAACCTGGAGGTGTAGGTATCCCTGATGAATATGGATACAGTCCCTCCATGTTTGTCAGCCCATGTTCTGTGGCTGAAATGTGTGGTATGGGTTGTAGTCAGGTAGTGCTGGTGTGCTCTCAGGAGCCTTAAGACAAATTTCAGTTACTGCACAGATGTTGATGTTGTCCATCCTGAGGAATGCTGTGAGTGCATGCATGTTGTTATCACAACCCCTGGTGTTGAGTTGCATAACCCTCATTGAATCTGCTATTGTGCTGTTTTAAGGAGCTGGTATTCACCTTCAAGACTCTCCTAAATAAGGCACCATGGGGGGGGGGGGTGCCAATAACATTGGCCAGTATTCCAAAGCCTAAGGCTGACACATAGGCCGGTATGGTATCATTGCATGCATGTTCCCCATCTGTGCTTGTTTTTCATCTCCCCTGTAGGCAACTGACTGGAAAGCAATAGAAAGCCTTAAACTTATACAAGTCTTCTAGCTTTCAAGATAGGCTGTTGGAGTGACTAAGTATCAGTGTTCTGTATATTCTTGCTGTACATAACTGTTTACTGACTACATTGTGATTTCTCACAGTATATTGTGATCTGAAGGTCTGTTTATTCACATATTATGGCTGTGATGGCCTACACATTACATGTTCACAGATAGCCTACCACCTGTCTGCCAAAGGGCAATTAGAAGCATAGCTACAGTGTGTTGGCTTTCCCCACACCATTGATGAAATAACTGAGCCTCTGTCATGCATAGCCAATGAAGCAATTCCAGGCAGAGTTGCTGGAAGCTGTTGAACACCGGGGTTGTGGAGGGTGATGGGGCACATAGTGATCTAAAGAGGGCATGTTAATGTAAACATTCAACATCATTCAATTCCACCAACAGGTCATGCAGTTATCAAACTGGACAGGCTCCCCCACCCCCTGGCTGTATGGTTCTGGGACACATGATCCCAGGGGTGTATAGTCTGTTACCCATTCACACAACAAAGTTTCCCTTGAAGTGTGTCAGTGAGGGGCTATGCCTAATGTAGTTAGGAATGTAATGTATTGTCTCACAGTACATTTGTTATATGTTGTTATTTCAAGAGTACGTGAAGCTCAGTGAATTTGGGGGCCTCCGCCCTTTGCTTCACCTAGCTTACACATGGAAATCATCTAAATAGGAAATAGGCGGAAGCAACATTAATGTCAACAATGTAATGGTTACAGCATCTGCATAGAATCTCTGCATTCGAGGTTACAATCCTGATAAAGGCAGGGATGTTTATCATGTGCACAAGTATACCTTAACCACAGCTTGCATATATAGGTAGTAATTGTCTGTATAATAAATATTTGAAACACCCATATAAACCCATGTGTGCTGGAGAGTACAGTCAACAGAGAATGTAATGTTATGTCAGCACATAGTGAGATGTTACTTCACTGACATGTACATATCCTGAGTAGTTAGCGGATGTCGCCATGTTTGCGTGCACAGGTTATACATTATAAAGTTTGATTAACTGTGTTTAACCGCTGCTATAATGTCACACAAACACTTTTAAACATGCTTACAACTGCTTAAATGAGCCTTATTCTGTAGCAAAAAACATTTTAAAGCATCACAGGTGTCAAACCATGGACCATGCACACTATAGTCATGGGACTTACCACTAAGTCATCCACGGTGTAAACATGTTTCATGGTCTTAAGACTGCACCTTATACCATATGCATTTCACTGTAATGATCACCATGGGACAGTCACTTTGTGTACATATGTACAGTACATTGTAATGTACTGTAGTTTGTGAACCAACACCTTCCAGTCTGCATATGTATTACTGCTACAAACTAATATATATATATATATATATATATATATATATATATATATATATATATATATATATATATATATCTATACATATATCAGTGATGTCTGCACATATATATATATATATATTATACAGTTGCATCAATAGCCATATATATAAACATCTATGAACACACTTTGTGACACAGAAGCACTCCAAAGGAATTGGAGTGTACACAAAACACATGTAGCTCTGGTATTATAACAATTAATATTAACCTAAGTCACCATAGAAGGGGTGGTTGTTGTGTATATGAAGATTGTGGTGGGGGAGGAATGATGGGTAATGCAATCATGCATCAAGGAGGGCCTGGGTCGGATGTCCAATAAGTGAACTGGAGGGGTATACATGGAGTATGGGGGCAATATAAAAAGGACACAAAGCAAGAACCTTTCTCATTCATAATACACCCTGTCATGTCACATTGCAACACCTAATGTAGTTCACAAACAACTATGAACATTAACATGTATCAGACATATGTACACCAAAGTTATTTATTATTATATAGTATAGTTAATATATTTTTATTTTTGTTTTTTATTTACACAATGCTTTCTTATAAGGTTATAAGGACTGTGAGGTGTTGAGGTTTTGACATTTATTGATTGTACTTGTTTAATTAATTAATTTAATTGCTTGAGTATCTTGCATTGAATGTATATAAGCTGCAGCTTTTGTTTTTTTTACACTCCTGGAGAGGAAGCAATTAATTTTAAAAAAGCCGCTTTAGTCGGTGAATAAATGGATTATCCTAAGCCTGAGGTGGTTGCTGTGTTTGGTGGCTGTTATCGAATTGTATTATTCTAATTTTTATCCTGTTTTTTGGAACTTTGTTTGTGACTGCCACATTTGTTTTCAGTAGTGAGGAATGTCTGTAGTACAATGTATATTCTAAACACCATAACATTTGTACATATCTCAGATGCCTTAGTGGTAAAGTCAGTGATTGTGGTGTTCATGGTCCTGGGTTCAAGGGCTGTTAGGTTATTTGAGGGCCAGAATAAGGGCTGTTGGATGCAGGTGGAGTAAGGCACTCTTAAGCAGTTGTAAGCGGGTTTCTATGGGTTTGTGCAATGGTAAGCGGTGCTGAAACATGGTAAACAGAGAAGAGCTTCACTTGTTTAACCTTTGCTTAACATTGCGCAGACCACAGGAAAACTTGCTTACAATCACGTAAATGTGCATTATTCACACTTTCCCTACCAGTGCCTACTCTGAGAGGTAAAATAATAACACCTTCTAGGAGTAGAACTCGCAGCCATGTACTCCATTGTCAGAGTAACCTACCACTAAGCTACCTGCGAGGTACCTATTCTAGTTGTGTATGCAAACAGGTTAAAACACAAAAGGGAGGAATGTGTTGAAATAGGACAACCCACCATGTACCCAATTAAAGGGGTATGCTCATATATATATATATATATATATATATATATATATAGAGAGAGAGAGAGAGATACATACAGACATGTCGATATATACAGGTCTACATATATATGTAGATATATAGATAGGTTAAAAACATCTACACATCTATGGAGGTACAGATAAACGTATGCAGTAATATATATATATATATATATATATATATATATATATATATACATATATATATATATATATATATATATATATATATAAATATATATATATATATATATATATATATATATATATATATATATATATATATATATATATATTAGCAGAGTGTGCTATTCATATTACTACTATATATATATATATATATATATATATATATATATATATATATATATATAGATAGATATATATAGATATATATACACATACATACATGTCTGTAGACAGCATCTGAAGTGGTCATATCTGAGTATAACATGGACCATAGCAATTATACATTCTGCCCCCCCCCAAAAAAAACAATATGAACATAACATATGAAGAGTGTATGCCAATACACTATTACAAATATGTTCTATGGACACAGTCACCTACACAACTGCAATGAGTGCAAATATCCATGACAGAAATACACAGACAGCTTTCATTTTGCAAAACTTTATTACATTTCAATGTATTGCCAAAAGGATTCAAGGACTAACAGTACATGCATGCTATACAGGAATCATTTAATAGGTGGTACTAGGCTTCGCCTTTGCAGGCCATTTTAAGCCTAAGCCACACACCATGTGAGAATCAAACCCTGCACCTTCTGTTTGTAAGGCAAACACCTTAACCATTATGCCATCCTCCCACCCCATGTGCCTTAATGAATCAGCCTGCAATTACTTTAGTATTAGTCCACTATGAGGTAGGTGCTCACATAGGGAAAGAACACCCACACACATATAGACGTTGTATAAAAGGGGTTCCTACACACCTGCATGTACTATGTACACCAACCAACATCTACTCCACAACCAAGATAATTACATCAATACATACTGTCATACCATAACCAATTATTCAATTACTGTACAACATCTGTTGAAACCTTAACATACCTGGACACAGACACACTAACATGGCCCTATGTGAAATAGTCACCATTATGCAACTGAACAGCTGCCGATGTAACAGGGTTTGTATGAACTAATCCCCTTTTCAGAGGGTTGAAAGGTTCGTACACCAGGAAGTGTTATCGAGTTCTGATTATCAGCACAGTATGATACACAGTAACACCAAACTAAATATGTCTGGTAAGCACCCTGTAAACCCCCAACATTATATGCATAGCTATGCAGCCTTGAGTTGGTCAAACAACCTGGCCAGACTGAAAGATATATAGAAGTATTAGGTACAGAGAAACCCTGCACAAGTATCAATGTTCAGAAATATAACAGCAGTACTCACATTTAGACCAAATCCTCTAGGCATTACACACAATATATTACTGTTTGTCTCCATACAGCTGTTGCAATAGATTCCAAACAAAACGTCCACACTGTCTTCCTCACAAGTAAGGCACACGGACAATGCCCAAATGGAGTACTCAATTATACTCCACTGTAGCCATGGTATTGGCTAAGTCAGTAGCAGCGCAGCTAAGGTGCATGTAATTAGATACTTAGGAACACCAACTGGTCATCGGCATAGCACATGTTACTGATCTGTAACTATAAAAGGTTGCCTTGTCACTCATTCAAACCATCTGTATATACCTGTAAGACAGTACAAAACACTGAAAGATGAACTGAAAATGAGTATTATACTAGTCAATAACACCTCAGATTACTAAGAAGGTATGTATAACATGTAATATGTCTGTGTATGTAGTACCTGTACTGTAAAAATTACAGTGTAATCAATGCAAATAGTGGAAATAGATATCTTGTAGCAATGTATTGTTGAGCAGTAGTAATGCTTGTAGTATTCATTGTGTGTACTGCTGTAGGTCACACGGCAAACTCCACATACACCACAAGGGATGATATGGGCTTGGAACCCACCAATTCGCTTCCAGCCACTGTCAATGTCAGGATTGGTCTAACAAGTATGTGCTATAACAGGGGATAGTATATGTCGATATATTGTAACAGTCGACATATGTATGGGTGTATACATAAGATGAACATGTTAAGGGTGGGCTTACCGTGCAAATATGGTGTGCATTGTGGGATATTGTGCCAATAACTGTGTAATGTACAATATTCTAGGCAGATCTGTATTCTATTCTACATAGCAGTTCTGTTATGTTATGCAAACAGTAGTTATGTCTATTGGCAATTACAATACTCAATAACAGGATACATAGCATTAGTATTCATCTGACAGGTTAGCAGCATGATAGCAAAGATAATTGGAAGAGCCAAGTAACTATCCATGCACATGACACATGTAATATCCACCTCTCTAGTATCATTTGCAAGCAATAACAGCTGTGCATGTGTACATGTTATGCAAATGTGTAGTGACCCTTGTTACAGGGCTGGACCTCTCTAGTATCATTTGCAAGCAATAACAGCTGTGCATGTGTACATGTTATGCAAATGTGTAGTGACCCATGTTACAAGGCTGGATCTCTTTAGTATCGTTTGCAAGAAATAACAACTGTGCATGTGCACATGTTATGCAAATGTGTAGTGACCCTTGTTACAGGGCTGGACCTCTCTAGTAACATTTGCAAGCAATAACAGCTGTGCATGTGTACATGTTATGCAAATGTGTAGTGACCCTTGTTACAGGGCTGGACCTCTCTAGTAACATTTGCAAGCAATAACAGCTGTGCATGTGTACATGTTATGCAAATGTGTAGTGACCCTTGTTACAAGGCTGGACCTCTCTAGTATCGTTTGCAAGCAATGTACATGATATGAAAATGTGTAGTGACCATTGTTACAGGGCTGGACCTCTCTAGTTTCATTTGCAAGCAATAACAGCTGTGCATGTGTACATGTTATGCAAATGTGTAGTGACCCTTGTTACAGGGTTGGACCTCTCTAGTATCGTTTGCAAGTAATAACAGCTGTGCATGTGTACATGTTATGCAAATGTGCAGTGACCCTTGTTACAAGGCTGGACCTCTCTAGTATCATTTGCAATCAATAACAACTGTGCAAGTGTACATGTTATGCAAATGTGTAGTGACCCTTGTTACAGGGCTGGACCTCTCTAGTTTCGTTTGCAAGCAATAACAGCTGTGCATGTGTACATGATATGAAAATGTGTAGCGACCTTTGTTACAGGGCTGGACCTCTCTAGTATCGTTTGCAAGCAATAACAGCTGTGCATGTGTACATGTTATCCAAATGTGTAGTGACCCTTGTTACAGGGCTGGACCTCTCTAGTATCGTTTGCAAGCAATAACAGCTGTGCATGTGTGCATGATATGAAAATGTGTAGTGACCATTGTTACAGGGCTGGACCTCTCTAGTATCATTTGCAAGCAATAACAGCTGTGCATGTGTACATGTTATGCAAATGTGCAGTGACTCTTGTTACAGGGCTTGACCTCTTTAGTATCATTTGCAAGCAATAACAGCTGTGCATGTGTACATGTTATGCAAATGTGTAGTGAACCTTGTTACAGAGCTGGGCCAAATGGCTATGTGCACACCTACATAGAGTGGATATTGAGAGTACAGACACACTGGTTGAACTACCAGGTTTGTGTAGCCCAATCTCTCATTGCCAACCTAACAACCACTTGCACATACTGTATGCAAGGTAGTGCACAGCACTAGTATCGAAATAGGTTGCATATCATCTTTAACTCCAGTGTAACATCTGTAGGAGGAGTGTAAGATGTAGGAGACAGCTGCTCATGTGTAATAGCTGCTTCATAGGTCATGACTTACACTATTGGGTTATATCCTGATCATGTTGATAGTGGGATCAGAGTCTATTGATACATGAATCTGTTTGGAGAGTGGGTGTCTATGCCCAACAGAGCTCATAGTCCTGGTGGATATGTGAGTATATACCCAGAGAAGGAAACAGACCTGTCGACACTTGCATCATCTGTAATCAACTAACAGGATGTGATGTGCTCCTCAGGGGAGAATTGCTGCTAAAGGTAGCTACAATGTTTCCGTAATAGCCAGTGTTGTCATGTCCATAACTCAAATATTTACATGTGAGCATCACTGTCTAAAACATCTTCATAAGCAATAGGTAAACTAAATACAGTACTTGGTACATGTAGTACCAAATGCTCATACAGGCATGTCCACTAGTCAGCTACTGGTGTTTACTAATGTCAGCTTTGTGTATGTGGCCATCCTGGGGAAATGTAATCTCTATGCAATGTACACTGCCAAACCCACCTAACACCATGCCCCACACATTGTTTGGGATGCAGCTACAGTGGTAAGCTGCAGGGCAGCCCAGCCTACAGCCATGACTGGACTGGACAGTCATTAGATGTTGGTTAACACATGCAGCTCATCAACACAACCAACACATACTCTTACCAGAACACAGTAAGGACACCTGCACACACTACAAGAAATCACACACATTCACAGACGCATCTAAATATCTGGCCAAACAAGTGACCCCCCCACCCCCAAGCAGGAAGAGACAGACACCAAAATACACAAACTGTATGACATGGTTTGCATAATTGTGCCACACCTCAGAACACGTGACTGGAAATATGCCCAACAGTACTCATTTGTGAATGCAAACTCTAGCACTGTGTTACACACCAACCTATATGAGGGCATACATACTGCCAGCTGCCTATCTGCCATGATTAGCTACATACCCATACACTCAGACCACGTTTTGAACTATACACACGGCTCTGGCATATTCCATGTTGTTGTGCAGGACCTGTGATGCAGTAGCTTGGACTGCATGGAAATACATGTCGGAACTGTCAGGTCTTGTAGCCCATGCAGGTATGTCCCAAGGCTTGGGTAGCATTCTGCCATTGGCCAGAATGATACTGCAGTACAGGGACAAAAGGATTGTATTCCACAATTGTTTAGTGTAGTGGTGCAAGTTAAAGGGTATCCAGTATCTGTCATCCTGGGATAACATGGTTGACAGACCATGCTGGTTTGCCAGACAGGGCCTGCACCTGTCACCCCTGGGAATCTGGATACTGCCTAGGGCTCATGCTTCCCCTATAGTGCTTTCATCATACATGGTTCAAGTGAATGTCCACTGCTGTTACAGGGACAGCCACGCAATAAACTGCTAGTCTTGCTACACAGTGATACATGTCAGAAACACTATACGAACACACATATGTAAATCCCAAATATGGAGAACATATCTGTGCAGTGGCTGAGACAAGTTTCAATGCTCAGGTGAGCATACCTGCATGACCATGTTATAACACATACCTCACCTCTTGCCCATTATCAGTGGCAGCTGGTGACTTGAAATCAAAGTGGGGCTGCAGAAAACAGTTACATGGGTATGGCCAATTATAATGGGTGTGACCAACTAGAAAGGGGTGGAGCTATGCTCAAAACCACAAAATCTGGCATTTTAATTAAATACGCTGCTCTGGGTGCCAAACTGTCATTATGGGAGTCCAATCAAGACAAAATGATGTGTAGAAGAAAAAAATATTTCAATGCATTGGCTACATGACAACTTACTTAATATCTAGATGGAAACAAAAAGTTTGTGAGGCATGAAAAAATAAATTACTTTTTAAATACATTACTGGAATGCCGGTCAAAATCAAGTATAAACAAAAACAAGCAGCACTCAACTCAAACCACTTCTCCTTGCACTGCAGTTAGAATTATAATTTATATTCAGCTTTATAAAAGTTCCAAATAACATGCTGGATGTAGCAGGATACCCCCACTTGTAAAAATGTTTTTTTATCCAAAAAAGACCTGCTGCCTGAGCCTGACAACAACTATCTACTTATTTCATGGGGAAAGCATGATCAAAGTAAAAAATGAACAGCAAAAAAGAAACAAGCTCAAGATAAATTGCTTAAAGGATTACTGCACAGGTTATGAACCACCCATGATAGACTGGCATTCTGTTTAGTTTACGGGTAAAGCCTGCAAAGATGACTGCAAGTCTCCAACAAATGTAATGAGTTTCTTAAAATACTGCAATCTTGTCCTTTATTACAAATACTGTCATATGCATTTCAATAACTAAGGCTTATACGCTATCTAGTTATGTAAGTATTCTCTGCATGGCAAAAACAAAAGGCTTTCAATGTTGGTAATTCTTTAACAGTATGTTTATTAAAGCTTACTTGCATCTTACAGTCTCAGACAAGCTTACTTGATGGTCATTAAAGAATTGCTACTTAAACACAGAGGAACAGGGACTGCGACAACATGCATTTTCTGAATAATAAGAAGAGTAACTCAGCAGTATACAAATATGACAGAAATCCAGAACATTCTGCCAAATCAAGGACAGATGAAAAGTCACCTTGGATAGGGGGATGCTTTGCACATTTACACTGCATAACTGCTCCTTGCCTTGCTTGGACACATCCAGAGTCACTACATGAGAGAGTGAGGTGCAACAAGTATGTTGCAATTTGAAATGTCTCTGTCTGATGGCCCTGACATTTGTTATACCTCTCAAGCCCAGAGCAAGAAATCTGGACAAAGCCAATAATGGGGGAATACAGCCCCAAAAATAGGGACAATTTTCAAATATTGATCTTATAAACAGAACATTGCTAGAATAAAAGGTTTTGTATTACCATGCACTTTCTGAATAATATGAAGTCTGAAATTCAAATGCCTGTCATTATTTTGTGAATTCAAAATCCAGAAAACCACAGATTTTATGAGGAATAGAACACAACAAAAATTTCACAAGTAGTGGTGGGTAGGAAATTCAAGCTCTTGCTACTTGCTTACAGGGTTTGAGTTTCCCACCAGGGATATTTCCCGAGTTCTCTCTAGCCACCAGGTATATTTAATTCATTCCATTTGCCTAAAATGGAATTTGCTGTCTAATTGAACCATTCTGTTTAACTACTACTTTTCTTTCCTAAGCAGGAGAAACAAGGTTAAAGACATACTAGGATAAACACTGACATGTTAGATGTTATCTGATTTGCATCAAATGCATGAAAAGGCTGATAAACTTCTTATTCCCTTCACATTGGACAAAGCTTACCTGTGACCAGTCAGATCCTGTTTAAGTGGCTTACTACCTGTATTGTCTTTTGTTATGATAAATACAGCAACAGATGAAAGGTTGTTTTCACAGCACAATATGCTAGGTTGTTGTCATTTGTGCGAATTATGTAAAAAATGTTTCAGGTCTGAACGTATGTTAGGCTGCACTCCTGACAACCAGGAAAACATTTACCAACTCTATATGTTAAATTCCAATCTAGAATCATTGCAGGCATTGTATGGCAGTGTTACAGGTTATCCTGTTTAGCTGTCCATGACACTAGGTTAGTCATAAAACTACCTGGCTTTATGTTCAGATGTTGAGAATGCTGCTACTGAGTATTTCCGAAAGAAATTAAGACAATAGAGTGAGCACACTCATCATAGCAGTGCACTGCTGAAGACGACTCTTGAAGTGGAGTGAATTATTTTTCTCCAGTCAGGAAAGGCCTTAGGCCAACTGATACCCTAGGCAAAAGGGCTCCACGGTGCCCCCCACCACCACCTGGTGCTCCCATCCTGGTCTACCTACACCAAATAAATACCAGAAAAGTGCCCCTGATAGAGAGGTGCCCTATGTGGCCACTTAGTTGGCCTATGCCTAAGGCTGGCTATGTCTCAGTCACAGCAGTCCATTCATGTATTAAATTAGGATTTGGAATGCCATGTATAATAATAACATGCGGGCAATTAATTGTGTGAAGTCACACATGCATTCTTATTTGCATTATTTTTTGGTTGACATACATTTTAAAATTCAAAGCTGAATTAGGCATTGTGTTTGTGCAGAAAGATATTTAATTACAGGAAGATGTTCAGATGGTGACTGATATACATCAATAAAAGCCCAAGTATTACGAGCTCAGCTATGAGATTGTATCTGTTCAAGATTGACAACTATAGTGAATAGGCTCACTCTATACCTTTCTGGTACTTAAACTTTTGACCTGTTGTCATATTCACTTTACATTAAGGGTTAGTGCACAAGGAAAGTGTGCTTTTAACAAAAGCATGGGTTAGGACACAAAGGGCAATCTGTTTATGAAATAAGTACATGAACCACAGAACTAATAGCTTTAAAGGAACAAATGATTACTGTGTCACTGAGTAATAAATTGAAGTCATTCCTTGCAAGGTGTAGCAATACCTCTTGTATAGAATAACCATCTTGTTGCTTTTATGAAGGTACCATGTAATGTAGTTATGACTATGGAATGCAGGAAGAAAATTCTATGAAAACTGACTGATAACACTGAGAATACAAAAAACAATGATAAACTTGGAATCAGTAGTCTGAGGCTGATGCTACAAATCTGTAAGCTTCAATACAGTGTGATCTGGTGAGAATACACAACAGATAGACATAAACATTTAGACTTGAGTCTTAATTACCTGACAAGATGATATAAAGCATATCCTCAGAATACCAGCTAAGCTGCATTCTCTTCTGTTGATATACTAGGCTCCTGTTGTTTTTTATTCTCTATTAAATTACCTTAACTCATTACAAGGGCTATTCTTGAATGTGAAAATCTTATAATTATACCCGTTTTGAATCTGAATTGCATTGTTACTTTATTTATTCAAGTTAAGAATGAAAAAATGTACTACATCTACTACACATTTATACTCTTCTCTTAGTTCCAAAAAACTGCAGTTACTTTTTTCTGTTTAGAATATGTACAAGAAAGCTTTCTTTTTTGTGTTATGTACAATAAGACAACGTCTTACTAGTTAGTGGCCTTGTAGCAAGTGTTAACCATGAACTGACTACCAACGAGTAGACACTAACATGTAAACAGACAATATTAGAAATCAATTCACAGTTAGAACAATTTAAACTACTATCAACATTTTACTATCAATATTTTGCCAACAGCTGGAAACTATACTGTCACTAGTCAAACAGCTAACCTTAAGACAAACATAGCAGAACAGAAATAATTAAAATGAAATATTTTAATTAAATAAAATGTTTTGTATTTTGTTCATGAATTCTTTTCTTTCATTTCTCAGATAACTGCTTTACTGTATTTTGTATCACAGGTAAACTTTAGCCTGCCAAGGCAAGTACTGGCCTATAAGTAATCCTCGACAGAACACCAGTCTTTCATTACACACACACACACACACACACACACACACACACACACACACACACACACACACACACACACACACACACACACACACTAAGTCCTCCGCAGCGATCACCTGTCCCCAGAATGGCCTGCCATGCAGTCCTGTAGCAGCCCAGCTCCTCCATAGCGACCTGTACTCTGCAGCAGCCAAGATCCTGTAGCCCGATCGGTCAGCCCAGCTCCTCCATAGCGACTTGTACTCTGCAGCAGCCATGATCCTACAGCCTGATTGGTCCTCCATATTGGTCTGCACATGCTGTGGTCTCCCGTGAGATGTGAGGAGGCTGGAGCCTCCTGCTATTGGTCCAACCTGCTGGCGATGCAGTCCAGTGACCTTCCAGTTTGTGCGGCCGTCACCGCACAGATCTCTGGGTTGGAAAGGCAGAGTTTCCTGCCTTCCCTATCCAGACTGCCTAACTGAGCAACCTGGAGCTCAGGAATGCCTGAGCATGCGTGCTTGGAGTTCTGGTGTGCCTAACACTGCAGTCAGGAACTAAGCATGCATGTGCGGAGTCCGAGATATTTTTTTATTTTTATATGTTCTACGGTGCAGGGAATGGGGACTTTATTTTATGCATTTTACAGGTGGGGGACCCATTTTACAGGTGGGGGGGCTGCAGTTCTGCAGTCCTATAGCATGAGCCACCCCTGCCCATTATCCTTTTTTGGAACACATGGGCCACAAGTATGTCCATATTCCTGAAGGCTATGTACACCCCCCCCCCACGCTAGTTGCACTTGCATAACTTCAGATGCATTATGCTGAGCAACTACCTTTGTGCCAAAGTGGAATTCAAAATGCACCTTGAGACAGATCACCCACCAGGCTGCAGACTTCCCAGCTGTCATAATGTGCTGTAATGGGGAAGATTAGGTCTGAGACAGAACCATAATAATGGCTACTCTCACCTATTCCATTATAAACTGGGAAGACTCGTCATGTACCAACACCTGCGCTCAATGCATATTGGATTCCATCGACCCCACTGACCTGGATCACAGTAGTCACACAAACAGGGATAACAGTATGCTACACATAGTTAGTCTCCAGTGCCAATGTTATGTTTCCTAAGAGCAGGGTAGTGACTGTCATGGCACCCATGCAGATGGACAATGCATGTGCAAATGCTGAATCCTACACAAATGAACCTTAAGCAGTCATATATGTGCAGTGATTGTGTCATTGAAACAGAACCAGGATTCAACCCAACACAAACAAGAAGGCAAACTGGTAGTACCATGCTTTAAACTGTACCACAGAAGGTAGTAACTGTTGCAAGAGTGAACACACATGAGTGTAGGTGATCCCTGGTCAGCCTCAGTAAGATGCAGATACACCATAAAAAAACACACAAAGCTACTGTCAAACTAATCAGCCACATATTATGAGGCCAAGCACAGAGCATTCTATAGCTGTGTCATGAATCGTAATGGCAACAACAAGAACTGCTGTGCTGCACAGCACTATGGCATGGGAAGTACTGCACCTACAGAAATAGCACCCGTTCATCCAGATAGGGTCTTGGAGAACCAAAACTAACTCCCACCCCCCAACAGGTACACTTAGTAATATATCCATGTACACTACAGGGCCCCCTGTACTAATGACTATACAGGTACAAGCTGCAATCTCTAAAGCCAGACATACAGCTTTCATGGGACCTGTCATCATCCCAGGGTGTATCCTACACAAATGTAAGAACATTCAGCTATCCACATACACATCATGTTCAGTCATAGCTCCATGTCAGGCTGTGTACACACCAAATGGTGCACAGCAACAGTTATCACACCCACAAAGGGGGAGACACCATTGATAATGGGACATAGTGAACAACTACCCTGCTGAGTCTGGTCTGTACGGCCATGAAAACGTGATCAACATATTTGATGTACTCGGTACATATGTAGATGACAGTAGGGTTGATTCACACTGCATATCATGATCTTGCCAGGTCATAGGACACCATCACCCATACTGTGTTCCAGCTACACTCAGTAAATTAGGTGTATATTCCTATGTCACAAGAGTGGTTGGCAACTGGACTGCTGGCAGAACCAACACTACAAAAGGTGTCTGACTAATACACACACATCAAACCAGTGGCAGCCACAGTAATACAGGGGTCAGTCCTGGTACTCCCCCTCTTTGTTATCTATACCGCACAGACTAGCACAGAAGGCATCAGCCTACTGATGTTTGCAAATGACTATGAACTAGGAGAAATAGTCGACTCAATGTGTGCTGTGTTCAACATACAGAAGGGCGTTAGTGTGTCAGATGTGTGGTGTGTGATGTATGGCCACAATCTGACAGCTAAGTATTGCATTGTCATCCCGTATGTTACAAACCCTGTACCCATTAACTACCACCTAGACAGCAGTCAACATAATGGCAACTGTGTATATGGGATGCAGCTGGACAGTACTTTCTTTTGATAGTTACTTCACCACACCAGACAGGTAGTCAAATGTGGCACCCCTAATCATGACAGGGTACCATCCAGGACTATAGAGATAATTGCTCAGTCATACTCAACACACATGTGACCCATAATAGATCACATATTTCCTTTAAGCGTTATTGTCCATGTGTAGATGGTCTACACTTGCCCTTCCCAATCCCTAGCTGCACTATGTAGCATGCAGCCTACCCTGAACAAAGTCATGTCCAACCCAGAGGTGTTGGACATGCTACACTTAACACATCCTGATCCCGAATAAACACATACATCATGCACATCCATCTTTCTAGTACAAGGATCACAACATGCCTAACAGATCTCTGTCCCATACATTTAACATATGTGCATCCCTGTCCAGCGAACCTGCACATCGCCCCTCTCTGTGACATGGTGTGATGACCGCATTCCAAATATATCAGTAACCCTGTGGATCAGTTCTGTGGCACTGCTTGAACTGGCCACTGAAACGTACCTGTCTGTTGCCTACAGCTAGGTAACCTGTCTGCCTAGCCTGATAAATGGCCCAGGGCATATAGCGTACTAGATCACTATGACCATACATGCTATAATTGATATCCAACCCTGCAAATACCATCAGGCTAGCTATTGTCCCATGTTTTACACATGTGCAACACAGGCAATACATGGCAGGATGCTACACAGCTGTACAGTGCCATGTCGATGCATATGACAAAACACATACATGCTTGCAAGTCTGCAGGGTCACAGGTCATGTCCCTAACGGCTCTGTATAACTATATATGTGACATATACACAGCATTAAGGTCAATTCCATTAATGTGAACACATTCAGGCATGTGCTGATAGGTAAAGACACCAGTACAGGCAAACAGACATGCCCACGTCAAGACAACATCCACATGGTGTATGAGCAATGTCATCACATGACACACACATATATGGCGATAACATCACATCACCAGTAAGTGTCAAATGCGTGTGACTTATACATGTCAGTGGTTTTAGTGTCATGTAGATTTGCAAAAGACGTGTTTGTAATCTTAATAAATCTGATACACATGTCTGTTCAGTTGTACTGCTGTACTTCTCTGTGAGTTTCTGTGGCCTGTCTCCATCATTATGTCTTCCAGGTATGCCACATAGAAGACAGCCGGTGTACAGCCACTTGGAGGATTAAGTCCTCGTCCCATACCTCCTTGACAACCACACAATGCTATTCAGCCATGTGCCACAGGATGCACAGCAGTGGGATGCCCTATGGGAGGAACTCTGCAGTTCTGATGTTGGCTGTCACGATTGCACCTATCAGCAGGTGTGCCGAAACTGCAGTGACCTCATAAGATGGGCGAAACAGCGTGCTAATGCACTCACCAGGGAACAAGGTGCAACAGGTGGGGGGGCCACTCACGCAACTCCCACTCACATGTACCAATGAGCAACTGGCCAACCTGGGGACACCTGCAGACCTCCATCCACAAGCTTTCGCTGATATTGTCGAGGTGGGTGTCTCTCAACCTCCGAGCCTGGAGTTGCCTGGTAAGTCACTACTGCACATAACACACAACTATATTTCACATAGTTACAGGTGTTACTGTACAATATGTAAAGTAACATCATATGCGAGGCATGTATGCACACATGCCACATACTATAGTCTGCTACTCTATGTATGCACAGATGAGCATACTCCATAGTTTAGTTTATTGTACTGGCTTATGTGCTAACATGGACATTGCGCCCTGTAGCTATCACACAGGTGTGGATAATGATCTTACTGCTGTGACACTCCTGTTTAGGTACCTCTGGCATTTTGCAGTGGCAGCAGCATGTGTCAGGTGAGATTATTATTATTTACCAGGCTGGATAATGCACGGAACATATTAATTGCATGCTATCTGCCATAACACATGTACACATAATGTATGGTGGTCCTGTTAATGGACACTGGTCAGACCTGCAATGCATGACACTGTTTACCTATGTGAAACAATTGAAGACTATATGAAACACCTACACTAAACCTTCCAAACTGTCATTGCCTGATGTGTGGACAACAGTGAATACAATGGTGGAGGTGTGTTCCACTGTAGGGACAGGTACTACATATCAGCATTACACATGTTGGGAATACAAAAAGTACTGTGCAGAGAGCATATGTATGCACACACTCTAAATGTGTTGGAGTTGGTGTATGACCAGCTCACAGAATACACCCTTGTGGAGTATACCCTTGCTATGAATGTCACACAATGTCATGTGTTATCTGTCATGTCCATGACCTATAGTGGACTGACTGCAACACTGCTCAACTATCCTGCAAAACATGTCTAACATCCCATACATACCACCCTTTGTCTGCATAACCCTGTCCTAAGTGGAGCATATGACATCTATGGATGTATGTCATATGGGATAACACT
The DNA here is from genome assembly GCF_019279795.1 of Protopterus annectens. Lineage (NCBI taxonomy): Eukaryota > Metazoa > Chordata > Ceratodontiformes > Protopteridae > Protopterus > Protopterus annectens. Next base: position 1,062,845,156 of record NC_056744.1, on the reverse strand, counting down.
GACATGTGAAATAAGTTGGCCATCACAACCATTGGACAGAACATGTGTACATATGGCCATGGAGGATTGCCAGAGACATGAAGCAACACACACAGTAGAAGTGATGTACATGTGTGTACACCCTGTTGTACATTGGCTCAACACAATACAACTATGGCCTTTGTGTAATGGTGATATTGCAGATGTGAAACACTAAACATCATACAGGCCTGTGCAGAGCATGTGTAGGCATAACATGAAACCACCACATAACATGTCTTGAACATCTTGAGTGTGTCATGACATGGAAGCATTCACCTATACAGTATGTGTTGCACAACATACACATGCAACCACTTCAAGCCACAGATACAGTACATTCACCTTGCTGGTGTCAGACATCACTGTCATGCCTGCTCTTCATGTGTGTGAGGTACACAGATGGCATGTGGGACATAGAGTACTGCTAAGTTAGCCATGCATGGGCATAGTTGCCAGGCATCAGTAATATGGTTGCAGATGTCCAGGGGTGTCATCCATATACCCTTCTGCGACCTGTGTCAGACATTCCACATTAGGGGTTATTGTGTATACACCTCAGTGACGTGGGTCACATTCCACATTAGATATGTATTGTATGTGAACATAGTCATGGCTATGAACTGTGTCAGTAGCTCACACTGTATAGCAATTGTGAAGCCACATGATGCCCTGCAATGGCTATGCACATCAGCTCAATGTGCAGTAAGTTCCTGCATATTTGTAGGGTGCACTGACAACATTGCATCAGCTGAAGGCCCATGTTAGTACAACACGTCCCTGCATTGGAACACCATTACTGTACTGTAGATTGGAAAGGATACCATTGTGTTACACATGTATGCATGTCATTCAACACATCAGCAGAAGACATGCCATACTACATGTGATTAGCAAGGTCATACACCACCCAGCAGGCCGGTGTACTGTGAACCTGTGCTGGTCTGTGGCACCATTGCAAAGTAGGGACAGCCATGTCAAACATGTGTGTACAGCTATATGCACAATGTCTAGCCTCAGTTCAGGGGTAGGCGGTCTAATGTTGAACAGACATGCACTGCTTTGGGGGAGATATGCAAGCTAGGGCTCAGGCAAACATAGTATGCAGTCGACATACCCTATTGCTCATGTCCTCAAACATAGGGATGGTGGCCAACACAAAGCATCAGTGGCAGATGTACAAAGGTCAGCGATGGTCTGTTAACATGTGGTGTATGTTGCACACACCATGGCAGTGTGGTGCAATGGTGCAAAGTGCATGCATTGTGTTGCAGGTATGGGGCATAGGCTACTAACACAAATGGTGCAATACATGTATGTATGCTAAACACCACTATAATTGTGTAAGATGCATGCCATCTGCTATAACACATGCATGCTGTTGTGTGCAACTCAGGGATGTAATGTAACTACCACTATAATTGTCTAAGCTGAAACTATAATTGTCTAAGCTGAATGCCATCTGCCATATCACCTGCATGTAGCGTGTGTGTCTGTGTATCTGTGTGTCAGTGTCAGTCTCTGTGTGTCTGTGTCTGTCTCTGTGTGTCTCTGTCTCCATCTGTCTCTGTATGTCTCTGTGTGTCTCTGTCTGTCTCTATGTGTCTCTGTCTGTCTCTGTGTACCTCTGTGTGTCTCTGTGTGTCTCTGTGTCTGTCTGTCTCTGTGTGTATCTGTGTGTGTCTGTGTCTGGCTGTGTCTGTCTGTCTGTGTCTGTCTGTGTCTGTCTATCTGTCTGTGTCTGTCTCTGTCTGTCTGTGTCTGTCTGGTATAACTTGTAATGTACAGTTCTTGTCTTCCTCTCACAGGTGTTGATGTAGGTGCATTGCCCTCCTGTGGTCCACCTAATGTTAGTGTCCCCACATACTCTAGCAGTGATGATGACAGTATAGCACAGGCAGGGTTGTTAGGGGCTGAATCTGTGCCATTGATTATCATTCCAACTGTCTCCCCCTCATCCTCACACACAGGTCCCCTGCCTGCACATACCCCATCACCATTGGCCATAGAGGAAGGACAGTTGGTGGATGGTAGCATGGAACAGGGAAGTGTGGAGACTATGGAAGGTGTTCCTGCACACAATGATCCCAGTCAACAGACTGGTGATGTCCCACACAGGCATGTGCCCAGCATTGCTTGTAGAAGGACCACTGGCCAACATGCCCCTGCGAGACAAAGCACATCAGCTGGAGTCACAAGACGCATGTTTCGGGCTGTAATAGAGGTGCAGGCATGTGCTGAATGGCACAACAGAGAAGGTCTGAGGCATCAGAGGGCTGCTGTCCATTCATTAACTGACAACATCCAGGCACTTGCAAATGCTCACCATCATCTTGCAGATGATTTGGATAGATGATTGGGTGATATGGTGGGAATCCTTGACTGTGGCATGTCAATCTTCGAGCGTGAAATGTCTGTGCTGGAACATCTGGTGGGCGTGAGGCATCGGGCACATGGACAAAGGTCAGCTACATCACATGTTGAAGGTCTACGTGAACATGCTACTGCACATGCCCACTCCCATAGTGGTGGTAACAGCAGCAGTGCAGCTGGTGCTGTGCAGTCCACACCAGGACACAGCAGGCCACATGCACATGGTCCTGGATAGTCCCAACAGGGAGATGATTCCAGTGGACATGTGTCATCAGACAGTACACAATCTGGACCTCTGTCTGGTAGTGCCCGTGCAACCCCTGGCAGGTGCAGGTCAAGTGGCCATGGCTGAACACCGTGAACTATAAAACCTGCCTTGTACAGTCTGCAGCTGTCAATAATACCCCTGTGTAGGCCAGCTACATGCCAGACCTGTGTGCATGCATACACACATACTGGAAACAAATGTAAGGCACCTCAAAACACAAGCGCATAACATCCACACATGCCCAGTGATATCACATGCTCTAACACACACACATGATGTCATCCAATGGTGCAGCCTAGGCCTCTGGTAAATAATATCACCCTGAGGATATGATGATGCCTGTGCCGCATCCCTGTCCTCCACACCATCGGTGCAGGGACATGTTCATATGGTCTGATGCACAGGGTGAACATACTAGGTAGATAATTGTAGATTAATATTGTTGAGTAGGATTGACAGGCAACAGATATACCATTTTGTACATTTGACAGTATGTATCATGTGTAACAATACTAACAGCATGTTGATCTTGATGTTCTGCCTTTCTCTTTCAGGTGTATTTGCGTATGCCGGGGGATGTCGGTGTTTGCGGTTAGTGTCCCATATGTACATGTTGACTACGCACAGGTCGGTATAACAATACCTGCATGCACTTTGTAGCATTCACATCACCCATGTTTCAATTATGTTTACTGTTCTAATGATGTAAGACCATGACAGCTGTGTAGTAAGCTACTGTGTTCAGAGCCATCACATCCATAGTGGGTAACATCACAGGTATAGTTACCTGGAGCTCGGAAGTGGTAAAAGAGTGGTATGCTGGATGACAAGGATAAAGGCCAGTGGAAATAGTGGCTTCTCATTGGGAAGCAGTAATACCCATTGCCATGACAGCATGCAAACACAGACACACCCACACACTCAGGGATTCACAGACACAGTAACACACACTCTGATACACACACACACACACACACACACACACACACACACACACACACACACACACACACATACTTGCCAGTGTTCGGATGAGAACCCCTGCCTATGTGCATATTATCATTATAGTACTACGCAATTACAAGATGAGCAATAGACATTACACATGTACAGGTAGTTGGAATGACCTAAGATCGAGGATATCGACAGGGATACTACAGTGCAGTGAGTGTATATGGGGAAGGGAGTCCATCAGTAGGCTATATAACAACAGGTCACACCCCAGGGTGTACATGTTAACAGGCAGTTAGAATGCCTGTCTATGATTGATGATATCAACAGGGATGCTAGATTGCATTGAGTGGATGGAGGGAGTGGGCATTAACATTTCACTATGGTAAAATACAGCCTCACTCCAGGGACTGGACAGCCATACTCCCACACCCACACCCACACACACACACACACACACACACACACACACACACACACACACACACACACACACACACACACACACACTGTGGCATTCACAAAGATATACACCTATGTCACACACATACAGACACTTTACATGTGTGAGGTTTAACCACCTGCCTATGCCTTTCTTTCTACACTTCACTCTGCACTGGTGTCAACAACAGTGTTCAGGAGAGTGATAACATGTGGGATGTATTCCCAACCATACATGACATATATGGACACACACACCCAAATGTGCCAGTACTGTGAATCAAGCACCTGCCTATCTCATGATAGGTACTACAGAAGTACAGCACTATCGCATCCAGTACAATGCTTACTGACTCTGTCATTTGCCAACTGTGCTGATATATGCACAATATATGCACAGGGGAGGTATTACTGTTACAGGTGCCATGAGGTTTGAGTTCAGTGTCACCCTTACAGCATTCTACATTGTCTGTCTTCCACTTCAATTAACAAAACCTGACCTTAGCAGTTACACAGGTTATTGTAGGAATGGTTGTAACACACCAGTGAGCTGTCCTCAGTAATCATTCATCTGCAAAGAAGCCCCACCACTTAGTAGTCATGTCCAAACATCTGTCCATACCTCATGTACGGCATACCGTACTTAGAGCATGTCACCATATACAGTTGGCAATGTTGAGGCTGTATTGCAACAGCATGATATACTAAGAAAAAGTCACCTTCAGACATCAGACACTGCACACACATGGAATCTACACAAACATCAATACATGTACACATATGCGGTCTACATCAGTAAGTGCACTAGCAGGTCAAGAGGATACATTCCGCACCTTCCCCATGCCATGTGTGAAACATAGCCGAGCATTACACCATAATGGATGCTGTATTCATGTACTGGTAGGACACCACCACCTTCACCGAGTAGCCAAGTGTACATATATGACAACAGCACATATCAGCGAGACACACACAACATTATTCCGTGTCATGCTCCTACAAACTGTTACTTGACAGTGCCATGGTGAAGCCAGGGCACTGTAATGGTCAACAGTGAGCACATCATATTTGCCACACACACCTCATGTTTACTGGAAAAGTGCCAGCAATGTGCTCTGTTAGAGCTAGGCAGTACACTCATTCAAGCATGTGCGAGGTCTGTGGCTTGTAAACATCTCACCCCAGCATGTACTGGCTATTGTGGTACTAAGGCTAATGTCTAGACAGCACACAGCATGCATGGCTTGCAATTGTTGACATGGGGTATATGTAGGAGCTGTGGCCACACATGGCTGTACATGTCATGAACATATCACCTGTGACTACTCAGGAACATACAGAGCAGAGTTGGATTTCCCTGAGTTTGTCAGTACAGCCTTGTGTAGGTCCTACGGTCCTGTTATTTGGGTATGTTCGTAGGCATTTCATTAGGTGGACATGTCTAAAGACATATATGCCACATGGGGTGTTGTATGATATGACAGGTGTCATGGGTGACCAGTAGAGAGGGAATATTACCTCTTTTAACATAGATATCAAACCTTATGTACTGTTAGCATGCTATCTGCCAGGTGCATGTGTGTAATGACTGTAGCCACCTGTATGTAGAAAGGATAATGAAAGCTATGGTAATGACATTTGTGTTGTATAAGTGTGGAATGTATATATCCAGGGTAGGTACAGTTAGGTCATATCCAACCATGAGGGTGTTGTTGGTGTACAGCAACAGTTGACCGTGTTAATGCTGACAACATCTGTGGGACCTTGGTATGTGCACAACTGAGCTGGTTACAAACAGTGATATTATTGCATTGCATAACACATTATGCAGCTGTGTCTCTACATGGGTACTTTGCACAGTTGATTTAGGCCTAGGTACAGTCCACCAATTGAGGGTTATCTGGTTGTCTACCATACTATGTCATACCACATATGGATGTGTGTTGGTAGTCTGGGGACAAGGTGGTGGATGTATATGAGGATACAACCTAGAATGCAGCATTTGCCACTGTCACCTGTACCTGATTCATCTGTGATGCATTATGTCAGAGTACTGGTCTTTACATGTGAGTAGCCTTTATAAATATGTGTACACCACCACCTGGAATGGTCCATATGGCCCACATGTCTGGATCTGGGTTATATGGTGGTAGTGCAATTGTGCACTACAGAGCCTTCAGCCAGGTGTTCCTCACTGCACAGATGTCAGTATTCCCCATTGTAGGTTCTACATTGATCAAATGGATTACTAAAGTCACACATCTAGCACTGGTTAGCATAAACATCCAATGTAATTGTCTTGTAGGTGTCAGGGTGTTACTTCTGGGTGTAGGACATTTGCCTTGGAATGCAGCTATATGGGTAAATGTGACCTAGGTATTATCCACACACACACATGAAACATGGATGCATGTGCTCTGTGTTGAAGGCTCGCCATTCGGTCATGATAGTCCAGAATGACAGACACTGGAAAACCTCATAATAACAGTAGGACATTAGCTCATTGTTTTGGTCTAGCAGATGCCATTTGTACAATGACATCACTGCAAGTGGCATTAATGTGCTTGGTAGCAAATGCCTCATGAAAGGTGATGGACAGCAGCAGAACTTGTGTATATGACCAATGTGAGATATACTTAGGGTAGCAGTCCTGCTAATAATGACAACTACTAACGCAGCTGGGAGAGGTCATCTTGACACCTGCACCTCAGTACCATTACACAAGGTGGCTCACACATTATGCTTGCACATGCCACTGTTCCACATATAATGCCACCGTTCACAATCTGCTATCAATGTATGCCTTTCAGGGCAGCAAGGTATGTGACACATGCTATAGGTAGAATTCACCTGTGCAACCCAGGAAACCTATTGTCTGTCACGTCCACACATGTATAAATGTGTACACTTAACATATATATGTCAGTAGTTCATGTACATGTATGCATATGTATCACACAGCACAGACACAGGTGTATAATTTACGGGCCACATACAGATATCAGGTAGTAAACCAGAATGATGTGCATATATACAGACAGGTAAGATGTACCTAGCTGTAAACTTGTGTATTTACAATAGGAGTCCATTACATGTTCTGTACATGTAAATGTATGAGCATGCACATTGTGACCTTCAGTGGTTAGAATCGGAGTACATCTCAAACAGCCCTGTGCTACTAAGTGTATTAGTGTACCCACTGCCACCTTGTGTCTTTTGAGTCAGTGCATCCAACAAGCCCTTTGCTACTAAGTGTATGAGCATGCCCAGTATAACCTTGTGTAGTTATAGTCATAGTGCATCCCAAATGGCCCTGTGCTACTAAGTGTATGAGCATGCTCACTGTAAACCTGCATAGTGATAGTAGTTGCCCATTCCACCAATGGCCATACTCCAGGTCAGGTTCCTGTTGTGCTACAGCTATACCTCTCAGGCCTACCTGCAGATGACGTGTCTTGTTTGTGCATACAGGTTGTAATGGACAACTACTTTAAACAAACAGGTTTACAGCTATGTACTTTGTGACTGTCAGTCTCCCTGTTGTTGTCCTCAATCTTAGAAGGGCAGTCTGAGTGCCTTGAAATGTGTAATCTCTGTGGCACATCTCGTCACTGCATAGTACTGTAATAAGGATCTGTAGATAGGCAGGAGTTCTGATCCCACCACTGGCAACTGTGTGCGTGTGTCAGCAAATGCCTGAGTGTGTGTGTGTCAACAAATGCCTGAGTGTGTGTGTGTATTTGTGTCTGCATCCTGTCATATATATATATATATATATATATATATATATATATATATATATATATATATATATATACATATATATCCTGTGTGTATATATATATATATATATATATATATATATATGTGTGTGTGTGTGTGTGTGTGTGTGTAGTTATGACAGTTCTACAGATGTAGACTTGTCTTTGCTGTTTCAGAGTACAGTACATTCAAGGGTACTGTACATATGTACATAAAGTGACTGTCCCATTTGTTTTAGGTACTGTGGAATACCTGTAGTAAGATGTGCAGTATAGACTTCATGCAACATGTATACAACCCAGATGGCTTAATGGTACATTCAGTGACCTCAGTGTGCATGGTCCAGGGTTCAAGATCTGCAAGCCTTGTTGATATTTTCAATTAGGACTGCATAAGGCAGTTGTAAGCAGGTATAAATGTGTTTTCAAGACAGTAAGCAATGGGTACATGCAGGTAACAGACATGTACAACTCACAGTACACTTGGACTGCCCTTCTTTGGAAATCCTGCTGATGTCACCCACCTACAAATACACCTCTGGGACTGCTGTACCCCAGTAATCTCCATGGCATGTGCTGTAACTGCGTAATGCTGTAGTGTGTTATACTACTTTGGTAGGTGTTCTAATCCCAGACAGGTCAACTGTGTGTGTGTGTGTCTGTCTGTCTGCCTGAGACAGCAACAATGCTTTTTAGAATATGCACATTCTTTACAATTCACATACCACCTTTGGCAATCCTGCTGTTTTCACCCACCTAGTAATACACCTCTATTACTGCTGTAACTCAGTAATCTCTATAATGTGTGCTGTAACTGTGTAATGCTGTAGTGTGATACACTAGTTAGGTAGGGGTTCTATTCCAAGACATGGCAGGTGTGTGTGTGTGTATGTGTGTGTGTGTGTGTGTGTGTGTGTGTGTGTGTGTGTGTGTGTGTGTGTGTGTGTGTGTGTGTGTGTGTGTGTGTGTTTGACAGTCAGAGCCTGTGTGGAGATGGCTGTGAGTGTCTAACCACTGGACATTTTGGGGAGCAAATTTTGTAGTTTTCCTATATGGTGTCCATATTTTATGTGACAATGTCCACCTCACAAGGAGTACAGATGTCAGTCAGCCAAGGGACTGTGCTGGCAAGCCATACCCCTACATCAGGCAAAAGGCCTGGTGAACAAAGTATGCAAACCTACTATTATCTGGTATACATTCTGAACCCATGTGTCATACACAAATAAACTTGCCTAGAATATCCCACTATGTTGCTAGTACCCTGCACATTGATTACAGATAGTAGGCTTGTTGTGATTGCAGTGGGCAGCAGACGGCATGGCACCCTGTACAGCAGTACAATAGGCACATAATTGCAGACAATGTGCCTTCACTATGTTCCCCACTGGATGCCTGCAACATATGTGGTGCCATCAAATGTGATCCACAGAGGCCATACAATGCCTTACACATGTGCCCTGAATGGAACGATGCCACTGACACCAGGAGATACCTGTATCATGCTATCAATGCAGGTGCAGGGTCAACCTGCTGTCTATAAGCAGGTCCTGCCACACCAGGCCAGTATTGGCATATCAGAGGATAACAGTCTGTGTACACAACATGTGCCAAACAAACCAGGTACATTTGTACATGTCACTGTATGTTATTGTGGGATGTGCACATCCCAGGTAATGTCCATGTCAAGGACTATCAAACACAGACATGGCATGCATTGCAAAGCTATGGCCATACACAATGGTAACCAGGATGTCAGGAGAGTTCATACAATTACCATCTGTGTGGGACATTGCAAACACTACACCCCTGTACCACACTGCACACCATTGTCGGTGGCATGATGCCAAGGATTACCCCATACCCAACCTTGTACAGCCATCTTGCACAGCCATCCACTGCAGACCCATGAATCAATGCACACATGCATGTCAGTACTGGCACCTTGTGTCTGCATGTGGGGAATGATGATTCCAACCACAGTCACTCCCAGTATAACTCCCATGGGCATACCAACAGATGTAAAACATGTTCACATGCCCTAGCCTATACAACCTCCAGATATCCCCTGTGGTGCATGTAGTACCTGTGCATTACTGCAGTGTGGCAAACTAAGTAGTTTGGAAGTGTATTTGTGGGCCTGGCAAAGAGTGTCAATGTGAGTCCATTAGAGAGTGTGGTTGTGTTGACAATGACATCCGTTCATGTGGACAGCCATGTGTGCTACACCTAATGTATGTCTCCTATTTCTCTGTTGCAGATGTCACTCACCAGCACACATATATGTTCTTACAGCACACAAACATGTCAGCTTTGTGGCACATGGAGTAACTGCATGCACTTTTAATAGTAATGACTAGTCAGTCAGGGGGTTGAACCCCTGTACTGGTAGATGTGTGACAGACCATGCTTAGGTTTTAGTCTCCAACCCTTATCTGATGTACTTTGCCTCTGTCTGTCCCTCCCACACACACTCTCTGGTGGATGTGGAGTTGTACACCTGCTCAGCAGCAGCTTGTGTTTTGTAAGTGATGGTCATGATGGCCTCTGTACCTATTGCAGTCCTCCTCTAGCTGATTGCATGTGGAACAACTGTGATGATGTTCCCATAGCCAATTGCATGGAAACACAGTACAATATCTAGGAACCTCATGTTGGTGTTTGCCCATGACTGTCGCTGTGAGTGGTACCTGGACCGGGTGTTTGGTAAACGGCATCACAGATTATATCTGGATGTTCCTCAAACAGCATACACAGTGGGAAATAGCCTAAAGACAGGAGGGTGCTGTGCCAGACATGACTACAGCATGTAAATGTAGCTATGCTTCATTGAGACTACTGCCTGTTTAACAAGTTATGTGTGGTAATGGCTATACTGCATGTTTTAAAACTGACAAGACAGTGCTCTGTTTGTGAGGCACCCCCATCTGTAGGGCCATCTGTGGACTGGTCAGTGTGTGGAACCATTTGTCTCCTGTGTTACTCACTGAACACACATCTGTGAACTACAGGAGCAATAGTGTGAGAATTGCAGTCAGCACATGGTGATAGTGATGAGTTACTGCCATCGCTTCCTGATTGGACATATGTCACATGAAACAGTGGTATGACAGACACTGTTTGGGGTTCTCAGTGACATGCCAATAATGGGCCACTGTTCATAGCTGCAGGCACAAGTCTTCTATACTTTGTACAGATGTCATACAGTATATAAGTATGTGTTGTGCTCCCTCTGCAAATGTATACCATCTGTTGTGTTAGGTTGATGGTCATATCTATGCATGCTGTTATAAGTAATCCTGAATGCAGTTGACTATTACTAAGCCATATCTGTGTTTAAACTACAACACCATAGGCTGTATGGGTTTGGAGGTCCCAGCAGAATCTCCTGTCCCACTTCAGCTGGCCATGGCACCAGGCACCAGCACATCTGGGGCCCAGCCTTGGACCTCCACCTCTGCTGGCTCTGCACCACCTTCAGGTGGTACCGCCACTGAGGATGGGGCTTGTCCCCTTGGGAGCAGGTACAGACAGGAACATGTCCTTTGTCGTACAGTCCCAGACATGGTGCATAGGGGGCTCAGTAAGGGGTTTCAAGGCCAGATACACCAGCTCAAGGGCAGAGTGTCACATTTACAGGGTGAGCCTGCCCCTCCTAGACAGCCCCCAGCACTGCCACCTTTGTGGCTATTTTGGTACAGTGGTGGCTGCCCATGGCTGGGGACCTCCGTCCCACTGTTTCCATCTGGGGTCTCACATGCTTGTGACTGCCAAACACCCCTTCCCATCCAAGGTGTATGTTGTCTTGTCTGTCATCCTACCCAACCTATCCTCCACGAACATACTTACTCTCCTTCCCCCACATCCCACTCTCACCCTATGGAAACAAAAGGCCAATTGGTTCCTAGAACAACATTTGCCCCATACGTAGCTGTCCATTTCACACACATGTCCACTGGACACATGTAACCCTTTTAATATGCATCACAACATACTCCAGTTGTCCTCACTCCTGTCTCTCAGTCACATGATCTTGGTATGCACATGACTGCTAAAGGTTCTAGGTACACGTGATGCAGACGACCCCATTGTACACACAACACTACCGGTCTCTCTATGGTTACCCCATTTACCTTTATCATGATGATGATGTCGCACACTGCACCTTGCAAGAGTACTGCTCTCACATAATGATTGGACAGAAACTGTTGTGTTAATGTAAATAAAATGCACTGAGTGATGTATTTGACCAATGTACAAATGTTTGTGTGTATTAATGACACATGTCTGTCTGAGGGAGTCTTGATATTACATGGGACACCACTACATAATGCAGGCATTGGTGGTGGTTCTCTTTTCATTCCTTTGTAATGCTTTGTTGTCACATGGGATATTCCTAATATATCTATATATATGTCTGTATCTATATCTGGACATAAACACTCACACATATATCTACATGATGGAATACATTTCCTATACTGTTGAATGACTGCGCTGGATGATATGTTTGTGATAAGATCTGATGTCTGTGTATCTGCCATGGCTTAGTGGTAAATCACAATAGCAGTGTGTACAGGGTCCTGGTTTTGCGCCTTGCAGAGGCCGTTTATTTTGTTGCTGGGCAGAACAAGGCCATTGGATACAGACTGATTAAGGCACATTAAAGCAGTTGTGAGTGGGTGCACGTGGGTTTGTGCGGAGCTAAGCAATGCTAATCTCCAGTTACAGTTTCTTACACTCAATTAACCTGTACATTGCTTTACCTGTGTAATACTCGCATATTGGCAGCCAAACAGGCTTAAACCCGCTTGCTCCTGCACTTGCAAATGCACTGCATTTGGTGTTTGCATCTGACACTCACACCCCTAGGTGGGAGTGAGGACTATGATATTACCTTGTGATGCCTATTACATCAGATTATATGCCTACAGTATCGGGAATGGCTGCCCATTAGGCGAAAGCATGCCATTCGACTGTATGGAATCCATGGCCTGTCCAGAGTTTGATTCATATTATTGGTGTGTTCCTCTTACAATCTGCACCTGTCTGGCTAATACATGGGAACTGACACTCTTCAATACAAGCAAGTAATTGGGTTTTGGAACCCACATCCTTCAGCCGAGTCATGCTACTGCATACCTAATATTCTATCATTTTTCTAAGGTTGTCGGTGGAATATGTGCTACCTGTCCCTATCAGGCCTCTCATACGATTGGGGAAAAATACCATCTGAATCAGGGACACATCATAACAACATCAGGGACACATTTCAATTATTGGTGCTATTAACCTGACACAGTGACAGACTCAGAGCATATGAATTCATACACATTTTCTGAGGTAAATGATGTTTATAACTCTTAATTGTTGTCATTATTTATTACGTGTAATTCACCACCTTTCCTCCAAAAGTCAGTAGTTTTAGGAGGGATTAAGTGGGGCAGAGTTAGAAATTGAATCGAAATCAGGGATGTCCCTGGAAATCGGGGACAGTTCAGAGGTATGGTCGCTATTTGTTCCCCCAATGGTTTATGTCCTGTCCAGTTGATTTGATCTTAGGGACTGAGAGGTATGGGCGTCAGCTATGCCCATTTCGGAATATTACTTGCATCTACGGGGCGGTCCTAATATGACTGCACCAGCCAAACCCTGCATACCTAGGCCCATTATTGCATACCCATAGTTCCCCCACCTGCCACTCCTCTACAGCACTCATCCTTACTGTGGGTGCAGGTGGGGTATAAACACATCACTACACACTGCCCACTCTTCCCGTGTCGGGACACGTCGTACATTGTGTCGACCCATGGGTTATCAGGCTTGCACAAACTACTGGTCTGTGTACATCTACAGCCTGGTTTGATAAATCATTACCAGGACTGCCTCCGATGATCATTAATTTTTGGTGTCCCACAAGGGACATCGATGTCTATGTTTCAGTATTAGACCTGGCAGGTCTCTCCTACTGGTAGTATCCTGCCAGTCATCTGGGAAGCATTGGTGTGTTTACTTTTATTGTGTGTCTGTATGTCTCACTGGCCTAGCTGGGGGGGCTTGATGCTAAGTGTTACACATTTGTTTATTGGACCCCTTACCCCCATATGCACAGCCTGTGAACATATGTAACTCGTAACTGCTGTATCATATCCTAGCTATATACATGTGTATATTTACAGTCACACATATATATATATATATATATATATATATATATATATATATATATATATATATATATATATATATATATATATATATATATATATATATATATATATATATATATATATATATATATATATATATATATATATACATGAATATATTTATATATTGCTGTCTATATATATATATAACAACATATAGGTCTATGGGTGTCTGAATATGTATATATTTATATGTGGGTATGTATCTATATTCTGTCTCTGTATGTATACATTTGTACTACGGAGAGGGAGAGGCTTATCTCTATGTCACTATGGGTAGATATACACACACATACCTCTACATATATAGAGCTACATCTGTTTATTCTGTTCCTTGCCATATAGACTACATTTTGCTGCAGTGGGACTCGTAGTGGGTGTGGCTGCTCATTGGGTGATGTGTCTGCCCAACGAACACATTCGCTTACTTCCCTAGGGCTGTCCATATAGGCCCACATCAGCTAACACCTACACACCTAGACCCATAAGTAGCTACCCATAGTTCCCCACCCAAACCTCCTCAACAGCACCCATCCTTACTCTGGGTCCTGGTCGGTTCTGGACACACACTACACGCTGCCCACTCTCCACCTCACGGAACCCATTTTATACAATTGTCTCAACCCATGGGTCATTAGGCTTTCCCACCCTTGTAATCCAAGTATGTATACACTCCAGACAGAATGTTCAGTCTCTCACCTTCTTTTGGTCTTGCCAATTTTTGGGGTGTCCAACAAGGGATGCTCCTGTCTGTGTTCCACGATTAGAATTCATGAGTGCACTGTGTACCCCCCCCCCCGGTTGTATCCTGCCTGTGGTCTGGGGAGCAGTGTACTCTTTACATTGTTTGTGTGGGTGGAAGGTCATGCTACATAATTCATGTTTCTTGTGTGCTGTTCCTTATCATAGCTGTATATCTGTATATATCTACGCACACACACACACACACACACACACACACACACATATATATATATATATATATATATATATATATATATATATATATATATATATATATATATATATATATATATATATATATATATATATATATATATATATATATATATATATATATATATATATATATATATATATATATATATATATATATATATATATATATATATATATTTTTTTTTTATGTGTGTCTCTAAAGCAATGCATACCCAGCGCAAACACACTTACACATGCTTACTGGTGTTTATATAGGCTTAAACCTGACACTTTGCGCCAGTTAACTTTTAATTGATATTTTGCAGGTTATACAGCAGACAGATGTTGCAATATGTTCATTTATAGATTACCGATGGTAAATGGTATGTGATGCAGTGGGATTCAGTATGGGAATGTCTGTTCATTAGGTGGTTGTTCTAACCAATACACTATTGCTGTGCTGCTTCATTTGCATAAATACCCATATACCCATATACCCATGGCTCCTTGTTCCCTGAACACACACCCCAATGCCTCCCTAACACTGCAGTCATCCATTCTCCAGTTGGATTCACGGTGTATCCACACCACTACACATTGACCACTCCCTACTCCTATAGACCCATCCCATCGGTTGACTCACTCCACGTATCCTCAGAACTCCCAAACGTTTAGTCAACAAACATTGGTGACATGAGCGAACAAAATAATACTATTCGCAATTTTTAGTTTGTCCCACATGGGACACGCATGTGTTTATGTCAAGTTTAGACACTATACTTCATTACATCCTTACTCCCGTTAACATGACACTACAATAAATTAATAAAGTATGACTATGTGGTAAAGCACACGTTACATGTGAGAGCCTAATTATGTACATATTCAACGTATTTCTTTTACAAATAGACCGGTTTAGTAATTGGCGCTGCCGTAGCAGGCAGATCACAGGAATGATTCCATGTGTGGGAAAGTCCCCACATTTGATTTTTTTCAGCACAGCACTGACTTCGGACATTGTACACACTTCTGCATTTTAGCAGTTTCATCCTATCCCTCTTATGCATAACCTATTATTCTACCTACTGTCGAGGTTGGTAAGGGCACATTCATGTTATTTATGTCTGCAAATGGAATGAATGTGTTACAGAGAAGGTACTTCTACATATTGATGTCTGCATGTGTTTATGCATATATACATATAACGAACTCGCTGACCTCCACGGGGTGGTCCAGTTAGAACAAGCCCATCCAACCCCGGCATGCCTGGCTCCATAATTTCATACCCATAGTTCCTCCACCCCACCCGTGTTCAACATACATGCATACCATCCGTTGTCCACTTGTTATTGCAGCCATGACACACCTCCACACATTGCCCTCTCCCAAGCGTTAGGGCCCCTGGATGTATGCTGTCCCAACCCATGTATTGTCAGGCTCTCCCACCATTTAGTCCTTGAACATACCTGCCCTTGCTTGTGTAATGGTCGGATGGCAAATAGCCTATAGATTTTTGGGTAGTCTCACCAGGGACTACCCTTTGTTTAAAGTAGACTTAGCAGATCAACAATGTTACTCCCATTGGTAATATCCTGCCTGTGGTGTGAGTAGCAGTGCTTTGCTCACTCCTGCCCAGCTTCATATGACATATGCTGACAGCGCTATATAATACTGGGGTTGCTGCCAATTCCCTTCTCATTCCTTTTGTATGCTTTATTGTTACGTCGTTCTTTCTTCATATATATATATATATATATATATATATATATATATATATATATGTGTGTGTGTGTGTGTGTGTGTGTGTGTGTTTATATTATATATCTGTACATGCTTATATTCATTTCCTATGCTGGGCACTGCTTAGACCCGCACAAGCGCACTCAGACTTGCTTACTGGTATTTATATGTGTTTACTGCTGCTTATTTGTGCCTACACCTGCTTACTAGTGCCTTATTCATTATGACAGTGTCACTTTGCTTGAATGTTATTTAAGTTAAATATCTCATGCGATACTCTTATGTTGGTTTTACAGCAAAACGACATTCATTCCACATGGGAAATGATATGTGCTATTGTTGGGCTTGAAACATGAATGCCTGTTCATTAGGCGGATGCTCTAAATACTACACTATTGACATTTAAGTTGATTCCGCATGTTTTTCTCTATTTGACTGAATTTGATGTGTAATCTACACTCGGTGGAGGGCAGCGATGTGCAAACACTCTGTGCCTTGCTTACACCTTCGATATTGCAGCAATTCAAATGTATAATAAGGACACAGGGAATCTAATTGTGAAAGTTCTAGGGACAGGGCACAACATTCCATTACGTGCTTGTGTGTTTACTACTTTAATTTTATTTCAATATTCGTGGACACTCTTGTATGCTTAGCATACATTTCGGTATCCATGGACACTGAATTACTGACTTACTATTAGAGGTGGGCTCTACTGGTAGGCATAGTAGGTTTTGCAACTGTCGGGGCATGTTTACGCCTCTGTAGAGCACTTGTACACACCCTCTGCACTCGCACACATTTCCTGTGCACGTTGAGGATGTGGCGGCGCACCTTCATACATATTCATATGACGCTGCTGCGCCATCTGTAGTGAGGATGCTTGGCGCAAGGCTAAAACCATCCTTGCGTCGAGCTTCTTGAATCCCGGGGAATGTGTCTAGTCTATGGAGGGCTAGGATTACAAAAATGTGTCAGTGTTTCACAATGCTACCTGAGTTGCTTGAAAGGCAACAGTGCAAGCTTTGATCATCTGCAGTAAACTGAGTGCAAACACCCCAAACCACAATACTGGAATACAAGCAAAGTTAAACTATTTTAAACAGATAAATCAAGGGAAAGGTCAATAGTGAGCATTATTCCAGTGATCCCCAAGTCATATGGGTTCTTGGCTGCATATTTCTTCCACAAAGGCACAAGGGGGGGCCTTCTTAACATGAGACAGCTGTTTTTAGTGCTCCAGTGATACCAAACAGTCTAGATTCAGCAAGCCTGAATCGAGTGTATGCTATAAAATGCAGAAGTCCTAGAAATCCAAAGTGCAGAAAATCGCAATCACAACAGAAGAACAAACATTTTAAATAAAGCAGCAATCCAGTAGAATACTCCAACAAGAGTGTAGACAACAAATATTTCTAGTGTGAAATAAGTGGTCTGGAACACAAGTGCTTAAAGCATCATGTCATGGTTAGTAGGCCCTGTGTTATCTTGATGAGAAAGCCCTGTGGTCTGTCCAGCTGCTGCATGTGTCTGGTAATGTTCTTGAAAAAAAGAACATTATACTGTATTACTGTTCTGATGAGTATGACTACAGTGCTGTCATACAATCCTGAGATATGCATGTGATGGCGTGTCTTATAATGTGCACCAAACATATGTACTAGAAAACATTAAAGAGAAAGGTTATAAGGTAATGACGCACTTTGCAGTTCCTGACTTCACAACCCTTACAAGAAAATACACTAATAAGCACTGTCATGATGATGCTATCCACTTTATCGTTTAGCAAGGCAAATATAACTGACAGGTATAATTATCAGTTAAACACAAATGCAGATATACTAGGCACTGATTTAGATAAGCACCCTGTGCACCAGACACAAAGCTTTTGTATTCCTGAATCCAAAAGAGAGAAAACAAAGATATGGTAAAGTTATCATCATGTGCACAGGGTGCTGGTGGTGGTGGCAGGAGGCCTAGGCTGACACAAAAGGTCAGTGAGTGTATGTGAGGGAGAAAGTGAAGTAGGCAGGCTGTGTGTTTGTATGTGTAGAGGTTCTCTATGTGAAAGTAGTGTGCGAGAGTCTGCATACACACACAGTCAAGCTCAGTGCTAGCTCTATGTCTTGGAATGTTGGACAGGAGCGAGCCATGCATGGTAGATGGATAAGTTTATTGTTGTCACCCCTGACCATGGGAACCGGCTCTGCCAGGAGTTGCACTAGCACCTCCACTTCCAAGGTCAGATGGAGTGCTGGTACCTGAGCATGACTGATGTCTGCTGGACATGTGCTCTCTATACGAATGCCCAGGATCATGACCCCATAGCCTGCCACATCTGGGTGTAGACAGCACACTCCATGACAGATGAGCAGAACCACTGCAACTACAGGAGCATGGTAGAGAATGGCCACGTTGGCTCTCAGCAGATGTTGTGGCTGACCTACACCCATGAGGACGGCATTCCCTTCCCAGCAGATGTTCAATCATAGACAGTGCTCATTCCATGACAGACACTCCTTGGTCCATCAGAGACACCCCTCTTTCCAACATGTCATTCATCCGATCCAGGGAATCAGTGACATAGTGGAGGCAGTCATGTATGTCAGATTGTGCCACATCCACAACCCTGAACATTTGTCTGGAGTGCCTTTCTGAGCATGCCTCAGCCTCCATGATGGCCCTAAGCATATGTTGAGTGACACGGAAAAAAACAGCTACAGCAGGTGAAGGATGGACAGCAAGACCCCTCCAATCACCCCTATCAACCCTCCTACATGGCACCTTTCCAACACTTTGGCTATGGCCATGTTCAAAACATATTAAAGCTGCAGTAGCCACAATTCTCTGCTCACTGCCATCACCCTCCACCTGTCCTATATCTGTGGGCTCAGTGGACTGGGTAGGCATAGGCCTACTGGCTGTGTCCAGGGAAAAAGAAGTGGTGTGGCTGGATATTGACAACTGTGTCCGATTCAACCTGCTCACCCATCCTCTGACTGTGCCTCAGTTTTGCCATCACCATCATCAGAGTAAGACTCGGACATCAGGTGGCAAAGGGCCCACCCTCCCACTGTCATGATCACCTGTGGAAAAAAGGGAGAAAAACAGGCATTCATTAATAGCTGCACTACTATGGTGCAATATATGCTAAACAACTAACAGTGCTACCACTATTACAGACAGTACAGCATTACACACAACAGGCCTAAAATGACACATTAAATTACTAGAAACTGATCTACAGTTCAGAAATAACTTGATTTGACTTACCATCTGCAGGATGCCTATGTTGCTGGATTCCTGATGGTCCTCAAAGAAGTTAAGCAAGAGTGAAGGTCAGCATCATCACATTTAACAGTATGACAGGAAGTACTGCTTGTACTCATCTCAATCATCATGACTGGTTACTTTAACAGGAACTTGGCTGATAACTAAACCAAGCTTATCACTGTACTAATATTCAACCCCCATCGAAAAAAAAAAAAAAAAACACAAGACACAGCAATAACTTGTATTTCAATTTTTTTACTATACAACAGTATTGAACTGGTTATATAAAAAAGCCTACCTGGAAGCTGTTTCTGGGACTGAGAAGGAGTTGCACACAAATCAAGGGCATATTGTGAGCCACTCTGCTGTGAGTTGTCCTGTGTCACAAGATTTGCCAAGAATTCCTCATTGCGGTGAGAGGTGGTTCTGCAGCAGGCCCACTGCTGGTTACCTTCTGGTCTTGGGAAACAGCAGCTCCATGCCTCCATACATATGTGAGCATGTCAGTGGCCCTGTGGCTTACCTGCTCATACATATGGCCATGGCTGCCCACAGCATTTATGTTATCAATGATTTGCTGCCATATCCTCAGCCTCTATGACATATTTGGATGACCCCTTCCAAGAAAAAAAGTGCCATGTTGATGTAGCGAGTCCACTATTATCATGTTTTTTTGCCTCACTGAAGAGGTATCTGCACCTCAGTTTCATTTCTGGTCCTAAAACACAACAGAATGATAATACACTCAACTATCACATAACTACAAATTAACTGTTATCAGATAAAGTAGTTAAGGTAGGCAGTCAGTAGTACCCACTGGAAAAACATAACATATACAACATATGTGAAATACTAACAGCATGCAGGACAACATATCCTTGTATGTGCCATAGCAGTAACTCAACTGTGCTGTGCTACCTCCAGAGAACAGTCCTTTCTAGTTTGTGACATAATGGTAACTTCTCTTTGCTTCCCTCACCCACTAAAGAACAGGCACATGAACCATTTTGCTAATAAAACACATTGGAAATGTTAAACATGCATTAAAAAGACCTGTCCCTGAAAGATTTGTACATATGTATCACACAGCTTACTATTTTCATGTATTAGCAATCATTTGTACCTCTGCAATGGCTTGGTAAACATGGCCATGCCATCAGTACACTTCTAACTAATGCATACAGGTAACAGTGTAAAAGGCTTTGCTTCACATTATTCATTAATATATTGCAGAATATGCATTATGTAGGTAAGAAAATGACAGCATACCTGTTGGGAATTCAATGCTCATCTGTAAAGATAGCTTGGGAAATTGTTTGTTTTGCTGAATATGTAGCAAGTAACCTCAGCATCAGCTTGGCTAGCTACATGTTTGCCTTTTTATAATGGAGTAGATTATTAATGGACTGCATCTGTCTAGGTTGTGTTTCAGAGATGCTAATTACAGCATAAGCAGTTGAATTACGTGTTAATCAACCAATCTGGTGGAGCTATTCAATAAGTTATAAAGCAACCAGTTAGACTCCATACTTTTTCCTGTGCATTTCAAAAGTAGTAGAGTACAGACACAAAAAGTCTACACAGACACAATGTTAGCTGCTGCTGCTGCTCCTGCTTAACTCAATTTGTATTTGCTACAGGCTGCAGGCAATGCTGCTGCTGCTGTCGATAGGCCTAGGCCAAGACAGAGAAGAGTTTTCAGGCCACATTTAACTTATCACAACATACATGACATAGATATTGTAGAGTGCTATAGGGTAGACAGGGACACAATAAAGGAACTCTGCGACCTCTGCCAGTCTCAATTCAGAGCCACAGCCTTTACTTCTTGTCTGTGTGCTGCTTGAATCACACTCAGCACTGAACTAACACTGTCAACTGCTGCATTTTCAAGGTGAGTCCTGAACATGT
Organism: Protopterus annectens; assembly: GCF_019279795.1. Taxonomy (NCBI): domain Eukaryota; kingdom Metazoa; phylum Chordata; order Ceratodontiformes; family Protopteridae; genus Protopterus; species Protopterus annectens. The sequence goes on along the minus strand of NC_056744.1, from coordinate 1,062,823,272 downwards.
ACTGTATGGTATAATAATATTATGATATGTCCTTGTATTTCATCACTTGGTACAGTAAGCATCTACAAGGTGGTAGTTTTGTACAGAAATTAATTTTACATGTCACAGCAGAGACTTATTTGATGTGTATTTGTGCATTAACAAGTAGTAGGCCTCACGACTCAAAGATTTACATGTTGATACTTCCCCAAAGTAATGATGATCACTGCATACCCTCAGTTTAACAACATACATTTGAAATGGGAAATCATAACAGAGAAGTTTGAAGGTAATGAGACATATATCAGTTTCTGGCTTCACCACCCTCACAGGATCAAATCAGCAGGATGCAAAACAAGGAAAGTAACAAGAGCAACATAGCCTTGTTTGTGCCATAACATTAGATCAACTTGGCTCCACCCCCTTGAAAGAACATTATACCCTTGCATGTTCCATGACAGGAACCAACGTTTGCTCCCCACCCCAAAAACAGCAGTCTCTGCTTGTTTGTGGCATCCAACTTTCTATTAATTTGATGGCAGCTGCATATTATATTGTCCACACTGAATAGCCTCACACATTTTAAGGAAAATGATATAGATTGGTTTACACACTGCATGTTTCTGAGTACTGGTCAGATAACTGATGAATGACCATGAACCACAGAAAGGTAGGACACAGCTATATATTTGCAAGGAATAATCATAACAGGTTGTGTGATCAGTAAGTGCACTACATCCAAATATATTACATAGAATGCATTTACAAATAAGAGGTCATGTCTTGAGATCAGTGTAGATTCAGTTGCACTTGATTGTGTGAAGAATTACATCAGGTATTTGCTGCAAATATGTTTGTGGGGCAAAGATAGATTAGTCCCCACTCCTGTTTTGTTACAGTGCATTGCAGTGAGTCGGGATCCAGAACTATTTAGTCATAATCTTTGTGCCCTAACAGTTCTACTGTGCATGTCATAGACTGATTTTTCCACATTTCAACTAATTCTGCATTTTTTTATATATATATTTTTTGGGCCCATGTTTGCGGGATGCACTGCTTAGCACAAATAGCTTTGGCTATGTGCATTTTGTTTGTGCGTGGAGTGGCAGTGCACAAACTAGACAAATGGGCTACCCATGTAGCAGACAGGACCCAGATAGCCACACACATACACTGGATACATTCAATTAATACTATTGGCCATTGTGCAAAAACATTTCCTGGCAGTGAGCACTCTCACTCAATGTGTGTGATGATAAGCAATGTGCAATACTTTCAAATGTTTCAATGTCAGAAAGTGCACACTCCCAGGAAGCACAATACCTGTAGTTGGTGTGAAAACTGTAAAAAACAGTAGTTAGCAAACTGGTAAATCCTGTGGTGCTTCATAAAAAATTATGTATTCATAAAAATAAAAAACACAGGAAAACACATCAGACTGAAAGAATCAATGAAGTTCAAAATGTTTAATAATGATAACTTTTAATGTTGCAAGTAAAAACGTTCACCTCATAAGGCTTCATCAAGCAAACAAGCTCTCTAGGTTGTAACAACAGGTAAATACTTCATTCTACACTGGTCTTCATCTGTGATAGGTATGGCTGGTGCTCTCAGAGAGTGTTTGAGATTCCATGCTCAAAGATAGGGTGTCCAGGAGTACAAAGTGTTTGTTGGACTCCTAGTCAATGAACATGGGCTCAGGGTGTTGCAGAGGGACTATTGTGGCTCAGATTACAAGGCAGAAGCATGGAATAGTCTAAGCCAGGCTCTGACCAGTGCTACCAGTATCCCCCACACTAGTGAACAATGCAGGAACCAATACAGAGACCTCAGGATGAGGAAGAAGGATACTCTTGACAGTTGGATTGAGGAATGTAGGACTGGGGACACCCCACAGATGTGAAAGTGTCACTTACAGAAACTACTTGTCAGAGTTAAAAGCTGGATACAGTCAGGATTGGTATTCTTAATGATATTCTGTTGTGTTCTGTTTCTTCTGCAGCCATCACAAATCAGGCAATGAATGTGAGAACACTAGATTATGTTGTGGTCACCCCTCTCTCTGGGGATGACAGTCCAATTTCAGCCAAATTTGTATGTTTTATTCTGAAAGAAATGGATAGCTATGATGCTTTCCTACATCCTTCATGCACATTCCTGTCTTATTTTCACTTTTCTTTATTTTATCAGTTTCCTGACTTCCCCATTTCTTTTCTTTAAAGAATTATCGCACAATGGTCCACATCATGTATTAATGCATGTGTATGGCAAAACCAGTTCTAAGCATTATATAGTTGGATTGGAAACCATTACCATCTAACCCTATTTTAGACACTTCATAGCAGTTATCACACTTCAAAATTTGGATTTACATGTAAAATTATTTGATGCTGTTAATTTGAACCAAGTACTACCTAAACAAAAAACACATGCATCACTGCATTAACAGGTGGTGCTATAGACTCATTTGATTAGCAGGTGTATTTTAGAAACTGTATTGCAAATGATAGACTGAACTGCTATTGTATACACCTGCTAGTTAACTGACTCTCTGTCTGTAGAAACTAATGAACTTAATGGAGTGAGAAACTCCTTTTTGGGACAAATGGTTTAGCTACAGGTAATACTTTAAATGGTAGGCCACCATCTGGAATTTGCCCTTTTCCCCAATGTAGTGTGATCTCAGAGTTGGTATATTTATTTAAGGGGTGTGGGGAGCAAAGCCCCCCCCCCACCTGGGTAGGTGGCGCTTTCGTGTTAGGACACGAATAAATGAGTCTTTGTGGGTTCTGCTCAAGCAGGTTTATTTTATACAAACACACCTCTATAGAGGCTTACTGACTATAAATTAAGTAACTTATATACAAACTAATAATTACGATCATGCATGATCACTTTCTAACTGCTTCTACAAAATGGCAATAGGGATTGCAACTGCTTGTAATTTATACATGCAAAACAGTGTAAGAAACTTCTCTGTGTGGAAGATTTTCAGCCCACATATCTCTAGAATCACTGTATATTAATCAGATCAGACAATAGTAGTAGAAGTAGTGAACTTAAACTCATCTTAAGCCATAAAAAAAAAAAAAATATATAATTTGAAATATTGTACAGAATTACTAAGTATTTGAAAGTAATCCAAGCAAGGCAGGCAGTCTGTTTCCAGTCAAAAATCCTTTATTAAGTACACAGACAAGTGATCCAAGTAAAACAAAAATAGAGTAATAGTTTTCTCACAAGCTTTCTAAACATATATATAATTTTTATCAGGCAAGAGAGTGGTTTATTGTGCTGTAAAACAAAGTGTTATTGGTACACATGTTAAATTCACATCCCTTCCCCCATCAGTGTGACATTTGAGATGTTCCTGCCCTACTTAGTAGCTGTCATAATAATATAACTCTTATGTACTTTAAATAAAATGTATAATGATGTGGTACCTCTTATTTGACCCGATTATTAAGTAGATTATTAAGTCTGTGATTTTTCCAAGACAATATACTACATGGCTGGAAATATATCAACCTTAGTCCATTTGGCAATCAAAATATATATATAAATTTATAAATATACACATTGCATCTAAAAATCATATTCTGTTTTTATAACCTGTTGTTAACAAAGATCACTTTCCTCCTTCTAGACTTCTTCAGCTCTGTGTACAAGAACCCCAAAAACTATCTATAAAAATGTTATTGTATAATTAGTATTGTTATTACACATCATTTTAAATAAAGTGGAAAAAAGTGAACAAGAAAAGGAATAAATAATAAGAAAAAAATATATGGTAATGGAAACAAACTATACACTTAAATTAAAACTGATTTAAAATGGTATTTAAAACCAACTGGTAGAACAAAATAAAATAAAATTAGTCGTGTAAACAATGTGGTGATTTTGTAAGTTCCATTACACTTTTAATTGAACAGTAGTAGTTTAGTCCAGGCTTCCTAAAAGAGTTCAGCTTTAATTGTCACATGAGTTCATGTTTCTCCAGAATATTTAGGATGTCTCCTTCAAGATCACCCATGTCTATGCAATCCAGGATCTGAAACTTAAAACCTGTGTGTCTTTTATGAAGAGAAAGGTGTTTGTCTAGTGCATTATTTTTACATCCAGAGTGGATTTCTGACAGATGACATGAAATCCTATGTTTAAGTTTATTTACAGTCCTGCCTACATAGAATGCATCACAATCATTGCACTCTGCCCTGTAAATTACTTTTGTAGTGTTACAGTCACCCCCTGCACTGGTCTTAATGATTTTCTTTAAATAAGGGCAACAAAAAAAAAATCACCTCACTGTATAAATATGCAACATGTACAATTAGTTTCACATATTTTAGTGTTTTTCTCATATGGTCTAGGTTTAAATTCAACAAAACTTCTAATGTTCTTGGCCTTCCTATAAACAAAGGATGGAGCTTCACCTAAGATATTAATCAGAAAAGGGTTTCCTGTGACAATGGCCCAGTTTTCTTCAATAACATTTTTGATACTGTGATAATCCAAAGTGTATGTCAAGATGCAGCTATTTTTTGCATTTGTTATTCTCTGTGGAATTTCTTAACATTCTCCTACTGGGGAGGTTGAGTGAAGGTGCTTCAGTTCTTTTCAGTTCTATAATTGTTTCCAGGATGTTTTTTTAACATCTGGCTTTTATAGCCTCTCACTAGAAAATCATTCTCTAAGTTGTTCAGGTTTCTCAAAAACAGTTCCATCTCTGTGGTAATTCTAGCTATCTATAGCCTTCACTCAACCATCCCCAGTAGGAGAATGTTAAGAAATTTCACAGAGAATAACAAATGCAAAAATAGCTGCATCCTGACATACAGTTTGGATTATCACATCCAATGAATGCCCTGGTACATGCATCTGTATCTGCATAAGTTGCTTGTATGAAAATACTGTACTCTTGCTCAGATATTCTCCAGTTCTCTGCAATATTCTGATCAAACACAAGTGGTTGGGGTTTTTGAAATCCGTCTGCCATATTAACACTTACCAGTGAAGGATCTTGCAACTATGCATTAATACTCACACATACACATGTGCATAAGTAACTGGCATATGCAGCACTTACTCAATACCTTTGTGCTCTGAACTTTTACTTTCTTTTGTTAAGCTTATTGAAATTATGAGAATGAATGAACTCATAGTACTTTCAAATAACTGGACTTTGCGAAATAAACTTCTCGGGCTTTTTAATGCTTTACTGTATTTTGCAAAATAACTTTTCAGACTGTTCAGTTCTTTACGGAGTTTTGCAAAATCATTTCTCGGGCTTTTTGATACTTTATGGAATATTTGATTGGCAAAGACAGAAATGCTAAAATCATTTATCATCACTCACTACACTCTCGGAATAGGTAAAGGCAAAAATGCTAAAGTAATCGCTTGGAATTTTATTGAAAATAGGCAAAAATGTTACAGTCATGCACCATTGCTTTTTAAAGTCATCATTTTAGGAAACATTCAAGAACTTTGTGATGCAATTGAGCAATTCATGAGCACTGTAATACTCTTGTAGTCTTCTGTAAGAAACATCTCTTATCATTGCAAGAAGCATATCAAGCAACTATACAATGCGAATAAATTGAACATCTGCTGCCAAAAACTCAATAGCTTTTGAACTAATTACACTTTGTGAATAACTGCATGCAACACATTGAAATGTCCCCAAAATGATGGTACCTTGCTAGACAAGTCTTTACAGTACAAGAAACACTCTGTAATGGTGGCACTCTGCGAATAGACACACCTAGCACAAGAACTTTTCTTCAAAATAACTATGCTTTCACTGAATTCCATGAACTAGTTGTACTTTGCACACAACAGACTCTTTGAAATACATGCACAGTAATAAGCACACACTGTAAGTACTTTTACACACTCTGAGATTCGTCTAATCACTTTAATTATGCTCTTGATACAATATAAAGTCATTGTTATGCCCAAACACATCACTTTGCCCAAACACATACAGTCACCTTGCTTTATTTTTGCTTAATGCTCCCTTTTCTTTTATTATATTCATTTTTCTCATTTAAGTCCTTTTTATGCCCAACATACTTTTCTTGTGCTCGTTTTACTCTAAACATGCCCAATTTTGCCTTAAACACACCGTTTTGCTTTAAACATGCTAATTTTTGCTTTACTATTAGTTGCTTCATCAAATACTTTTATCTTAAATATTTTCTTTAGTTAACAACATTTTTTTGTATTTTTCGCTTGCCTGATAATGTGGTTTGAGCCCTTGTAATGCCCCTTTTTGCCTTTTTTCGCATCAAGTAAATAATTCCTACTATTTCATATTACTTTTGTTTCTTTCTGGTTATGTCTGCACTCTTTTCTCTCAGATTTACATTTGCTGTCGTCTTTACATCTTCGAATATTCTTCTCTTTTCCATCCTGAGTCTGACACCATGTCACTTTCATGTTAGGACACGAATAAACAAGTCTTTGTGGGTTCTGTTCAAGCAGTTTATTTTATACAAATGCATCACTACAAAGCTTTACTGACTATAACTTAAGTAACTTATATACAAACTAACAACTGCAATCATGCATGCATGCTCACTCTCTGGCTGATTCTACAAAATGACACTAGGGATTGCATGCGTCTGTAATTTATATCTGCACGCACAGCCTCACATGTTTCTTAAAGATGTAGCACACACACACATTGCACTCTGATCTACAGTAGGTTTTAAGTTTTATGATTGTTTTTTTTTTTTGTGGTTGCTAGGGTGGCCTACAGTTGGTTTGCCCTAGGAAAAGTTTTGATTAAAAGTCTGTTCAGTGATTTGTGACTTTGACAAAAAGGGGTTGATGAATAGCCATTCAATGATTAGTAAGTTCAATTAAGTTATATATAGATCTGTATTACATGAGTAGCATTGCTGCCACAGCATTAGTGAGATGATATCTGCTATCTTGGTAGTTATTGTAAGGTTGTTGCTGTTAATCATAGTGCAACACTGCTTATCATGGTGGCATGATGCACAATATTATTAATTGAATGCATGTGGTTCATATGTGTGGCTGTATGGGTCCTGTCTATAACCCGGGTGGTTCATTCACCCAGTTTGGGTGCGGCTATGCTTCACTCAAACCAGATGAGCATAGTTAAACATGTTTCTGCCAAGCAGCACATCGTTCAAACACTGGCAATAACAAAAAAACAAATTAAAAAAAGGATAAAAAAATTAATTCAAATACAAAAGGCAGACTGTCCACAGTTTTGCAGAATGTCTGGAAGTTTGCATAATATATTTGACCTGTTCCTTGTAAAATGGGTGGTTTATTGTGAAAACACTGAAGACTGCAGTCAGGATATAATGAAATATACATTTTTGTTCTGTACTTCATATCTTTCAGAAAATGCATGCCTGCCCTTTGTCCTGGAACAATTCACATTCAGTATACAGGTTTCATGGCCAGTGACACTGGGGCCAGCCATGAAACCTTGCCTATGCACTCTGCACATCATTAATATTCATGGAAAGAGACTGCATGACGTCACACAATGAGCAGTATCAAGTACGTAAATACATTCCATGCAGTCTCTGTGGAGAACCCACATGGAGTTTATTGAATTCCGCATAGTATCTCTGTTATTAGACTATGGATGCAACATAATATCAAGTCAATTAAAAGCTTTGGATTTCACAACAGCAGATAGTAACAAAACGTGGCATTGTCTCAAAAATTCTCAAAAAAGTGTTGCAAACAGGAAAGTGTAATATAAAATAACTAATTTGAATACTGATAAAGCAACAAACTTTTATGCAAAACAAATATGCAACTTAAAAAAAGAATAAAACTACCACTCAAATGAGGTGGTATCAAAGTTTAAGGAAATCAGTGCTGTTCAGAAAATTCACACATATAAAAAGTATGACATAAAATTTAAACCGTATGGAAGAAATAGTGAGAAGGAAAAGCAATCAAAATACAAAAGGGTCAAACTGATGAAAAGAAAACATTCAGGGCAGGATTCACGAAGCCTCCGTGTAAGAGTTATAACTCATACACGGATGCTGCAGTTAAACGGAGTGATGTCAGCATGCTCTGCATATTAATGAGAGAATGCTGAATCACACTTAAGGCCAACACGGTCCATGTAAGATAGTAGGGGGCGTGTCCGTAGGCCGAGCCCTGTAAGCGGACACGCCCCCCAGAAGAGGAAAAGTACCCAAAGTAAACACCCACGACAGAGTCCACGGAAATGTGAATAAACAGAACACAGCACATGCCCCCACAGACTATGAACAGAAAAAAAAAAAATAAACATGTTTTATATATTTTTTAAATTGTAAAAATGTTTAACCGTGAGTGCGCACGTTTGCGCGGGCATGCCCGTAGCGCAGCTACAGTTAGCAGTCAGTGGGAAAGCATATAAGAACTAAATATGCAAAATAAGCCAGGAAGCAATAGCGTAGCGGTAGAGATGTTGACTGAAGAGCAGCCATTCATGGTTCGAGACCCCACAACACCAATTTTTTTTTTTTCAAAATAAGCAGGAAACAAGTCCCTGACAAATATGTACACATAAAACCCCAATTTATGTAAAATATAATGAAATAGCCCATTTATATTGAAGACATGTGAGGTAACAAAAGAATAAAAAATGCCAGATGTGCTCATAGCTAAGCTACAGTTTAACAGAGTAAGTGCATCTGCCCGTAGATGAGCAGTGGTTTAACTGGTGCAAAATGAGTGCCCGTAGCTGAGCAGTGGTCTAACATGTTAAATCTACGTGCCCCTAACTGAGCTGAGCGTAATATGCGTGCCGATAGCCAAATGAGGCCTTAAACCAGCGTATCCCATTTGCGCGGAGCTGCGCACCGTGCAAACAAAATAACCGACGGGCAACGTTGAGCAAGCCGTATCAAAACTGCCTTTACACAGACACACCCCTCAGCATGTCTAGACAGTCATGAAAAATGAAAAGCAGTGGCCAGGTTTGAACCCAGGATACTATACACCATAGTCAAGGTACAGAACCACTAAGCCATGACAGCAGTACCTAGACATGCAATAATAGCTAATATATAGGAATGAATACAAACTACAGCATGACAATGCAGGTTTACTGAAGTTGATACAATTCCAAAATGGCCAATCACAGATATGTGCGGTTAAAACGGACTATATAAGCCCCATAGGTGGGAATACACAACATAAACGATTGTAGAACTGACCTGCAGGCAGAATGACAGGAGTAGGAGAGGGTAGTTGCTTCCGAGCACAGAGGTGGGGTGTTGAGGAGTCCAGGTACATAGTCTGGCTCCTAGTCCATAATCATGAGGTCCAACTCATGCAGGACCAGGTCCTCTGGGGAGCATACAGGGCCGAGGGGTGGGACCGGTTGGCTCATGATCTCACCAGTGCCACAGGGATTCCAAGGACTGGTGAGCAGGTCCATCACCACCATGCAGACGTGAAGAGACGCAAGCAGGACCAACTGAACCTTTGGATCCAGGAGGCCCGGCAAACACCCAACGCCCCACTAATGAGTAAGTAACATTTAATTATGTATGTAAGAAATTAAACTAGCTGATATTATGGAGATGTGTATTCCAATATTACTTCATTTATATTACAGCTGCAGGTGTCCGTTCTGCGAACCGCAGAGCCTATGGCGATAGGCTGGTGCGGTTGCGCCACCAGGCAGGTCAGTAATCCACTACCAGTAACCATAAAGAAATATAAAAGTATGACAGTCAGCAAAAGAGTGCAGTGTAGTCAGTAAGGAATAAAATATGCAAGTAACAGTGTGAAAGTGTCTGCAAGTCTTGCTTGATTACAAAAGTGTTTCAGCCTGTAAGTTAAACCGAAAAATGAAACTGTCTGACATATATTCTGAAATAAAAATGCCCTACCTGTAAGAAAATAGTACACAACCTGCAGCAGGCTGAGAAGTATAGCTGCAGAAGATGATGAAATCACATGTGTGAAATATATCCCTGTGGAAATACTGAAACATGACAGAAGTGAGACTGCTGGAAAGGATTGTAATAACTACAGGTAAAACATGTCAATAAAGCCTAGAAGTAAGTACCATCCTGAATAGTAAAATGAAAGCAAGTGAGAGAGTGTGAGAAAGTGTCATGAATCCAGCAATACAGTAGTAATAACCCCTGAATAAAGTATACTGCAGTCAAGACAGAATGAAATGCATGTGAGATTCAAAACCAAACAGCAAAATCTGTTCAAAGTGTTGCTGCATGTGGAATGTGTATCCCAAAATCTGGATATGTTGCTCTCAGTCTGAAATATGCAGATAGGATGATTGTCTGATATACCAAACATCCACATTTGTCTACAGCTATATAAAGCAAATGTAGCAAGATGATGTAGCTGAACAAAGCTAGATATGAATGTGTATGAAGAACACTAAAATGTATATTGATGTCGCAGTAACAGTCCTATCACCAAGTTGAAATAGTTATCATATATGAAACTGTAGTTAGAACAGTAGTGTGTATATAACTGTAGCTATTAGAAATGTACAGCATATGTATTGTTATTCGAAGGTGTTAATATTACTTTCTTTACCTCACCCTATAACCACATATAACCCATTCCACGTGAAAATGGTATGTGCAATCACAATTAACACCCCTGGACATTTGTCCTGTTGGGTCATATATATCTGCATGTCCGTTGATGCATCTGCCCTGTTCATACATCCGCACCTGATGGCCTGTTGCCATCAATTAACCCTGCATGCTGTTGGACTGTGTATTTCTGTTCAAATTATGCATGTGTTATGCACGCTGTTCAATGGTGTGAATATCTGGGTGTTTGGTTAATGGGAATACTAATGCATGCTGTTACAACTAATTGTGAATGGTATTATATGTCACTAACCCAAACTGTCATGACATAATGCAAAACATCGGACGACAGGGAAGGCGGGTTCCAGCGGACCCACCTCTCCCACCTCAGCTGGCGAGTGCACCTGGCACTAGTGCCGAGTCCGGACCCTCCTACGGTGGCCCTGTGCCACCTGCAGGTGGAAGCACTGCAGGGGATGGGGCTCACCCCCCTCTGCAAGTGTGGCTGGAGGAGAACAACCACTCACCCTCCGTAGCGTCCGGACTGTGGTGCGTAGGGAGATTCGGGACTCTGTTCTTGAGCCCCTAAGCCAGCTCGAGGCACGGGTGGCACAACTAACAGGCATGCCTGTTGCCCCACCTACACAGCCCCGAGCCCAGCCCTGTCCTGGGCAGTGAAGGAACAGTGGCAACTGCCTATGGGTGGGGATATCAGTTCTACTGTTGCCATCTGTGGGCTCATGGGCTCTGGATATCCAAACCTCCATCCCCGTCAATTGTGTAACCCCCCCACACATATCATACACCGCCCCTGTATGCGTCTTGTTTGTCTTGTCTGTTTACCTACCCAACCTACCTCCCCAGCTGTACCGACTTCCTTCACCTGACATACCACTCTCACCTGAAAAAACAAAAAAAAAAGGGGCACTCTGTACCCACAAAAAAATTACGCCCCATACATAGCTGCCCATTCCGCACACATGTCTGCTGGACATGGAACCTATCAATTACAATTGGCTGTACAAGTATTATTGTTGTCCTGACACCTCTCTCAGGGGTGGAAGGTTTCAAATGTCACACCAAATTACATACATATGCACAGCTGTTGCTGATGAAGAAATGGGCAGCTATGGGCCTTACCTACATCCCTCCTGCACATCCCAAGCTTGTTTCCCTACTGTCTTACCCTCTTTGTGACCCCTTTTCACCACTTTCCTGTCTCCCCATTTTCTTTTCTTTCAAAGAAAATAGCGTGGGTGTGCGCCAGAGTAAGCACCGTTAAGCAGTTGTAAGCGGGTGTGCGCTTGTGTGCACTGAGCTAAACGCCAGTGCGCATGCGTGAGCTCCGCGCAAACCAGCGCTAACCCGGTTACAACTGCTTAAAAGTGCCTTAGTCACTTTGATTGACAGGTCCTGTACTCAGTTCAAAAGCAAAATCAAATCCCACTGTCAGTCCCGAACCCAGGACCTTGGAAACACTAGTCTGTATGACCTACCACTAAGCCATGACTCGTATACAAAAACATTGTGCTAAAATAAATATAACATGTAATAGTAGGGATGAATATAAAGGGAATATAGGATGTTTAGTACACAAAGCATGTCATTTAAAATTACTGTCAAAACTACTGGATTTCCATAATAGTAGTGTGTGAACAGAAACAGCCATGCTAGTTGGCAGCTTGTAGATAATAAGGTCAGTTAAAGTACATAGATATGTGTATGCATATGTACATATATATATATATATATATATATATATATATATAAATATATATCTATATATAGTTGTAGGAGTCAATGTGCATACACGCTTGCTACAGGGAACATGAGAGAGGAATGGAGATTTGTGAATATACAACACAGCCTGAATCATGAGAGAGATACTAACCTTTGCACTCACAGAACACTGTCCACAGCATACCAGCATGGTCCCTGCCCTCACAATCTGAAAGGGCAACACCTATCCCACATACCCTTTTATAGCACTGACCTGAAATCACAGTGAGAACTGCAATCAGTACACAACTGGCTGTATGCAATTAGCAAATGCTGGCTTACAATTGGTGCAGAGGCCATCACATGGACCTATGCAGATACCTACAAAAGCATCCAGTGCTAACACTCCCCACATGCAATACATTCATTGTATTGTCTGTAAGCAGACAGAGGGAGAGCGAGAAGTGAGAGAGAGAGAGAGAGAGCAAAAAAAAATAAAATAAAAAGTCAAACACTGTGACTCTGTCACCCGAAGCTGTCAGCACTGACAGTAGCAGCAGCAAGCAGAAGCTGTGGTAACGCAACCAGCTGCGACAAAAAGAGGTAATGCAAAGTAGCAGGTTAATAGTGTGCATACTGTGAACCCACCAAATGTGTCATAGGTCTGTATCCATAGGTATGTCCATGTGATATGTTGTGTGTACGTAGTTCCACCAAAAGGGAATGACCATACATCACATGTCAATCAGTCTTAGGCCATGATCCTGGCAGCATTTGTCTGTGCGTTGGCCCAGCAATGGCTGCAGTGACTGCTTTGAAAGGTCAGCCAGGTTCAAAAGTCAGGATCAGCCCATCCCAAAGGCACACTGGCTGGGAACAAGTGCCTGCAGGTACCCGATGTCACTGCATATGCATCCCATACAGCATAATTCCATAGCTTAGCAGACCAGGCCCGTTATGCATATGATGTGGTAATTCCCAGGGTCAGTCGAGGTGCCCCCTTAGTGGTGTGGGACCACTGTTGCTGTATGCCACTGTCCAGGTACATATCCTGTAGTATGGCCAAGATAAACTATCAGTGTTATATGCGGTTGTATGTCCTCTCAGAGTGCCGGTAGCACACATCCAGGGGTACCACGAGGTCACAGTGATGCTGTTTGTTCTTCTCTGCTGAGGGCGGCCCTCACCTGGACATGTGAGTTGATAGGGAGGTTACATCTAGCTGGGATAAATATTTTAAAGGTGGGGAAGAAGGAGGGGGGATACGTGCACCGAACATGTCTGCAAGATTGTTGCCAATATCCGTGTGTTTGGTGAATGTTAAGTAGGTGTGGATTAACACAGAGCATATCTGAGGCATGTGGTCCATATGTGTAACATAACTGAAGAAGGCCTTGTGGTCATCCATAGTGTTTGTGTCCATTTCCCTCCTGGAGTAGGCCGTGGCCGTTGTTATGATGGACCGTAGCGTAGTACCAGTGCTGACCACAGATGCCTTCCCTTAATGTGAATGTGCTCTGTCCTGCAGTAGCCTCCTGCTATTGTTATACAATCTGCCTCTGTCTGGGGTCCACCGGACAGGATGCCTAACCTTTGTGCATAGGGTCTGGGTTAGACATGTGTGTGCAAGTTCCATGCAATCCGTGGCATGTCCGTGGTAAGCATTTGCAAAGGGGTCAGCAGTGCGGCTTGTGGCTTCCACTGGCCCAGTGTGCTGCATGGATACCATCTCAGTCCCAGCAAGTGAATAACTGTCAAATCACATACATATTAAAGTAGTCTACTGTGCTGGTGGTGGGATATGTATATCCAGGCCGAGTAACGTCTGTCCACATCACAGTAGTGGATGGTGTCCCACATACAGTACCTTGGGATGAACCCCCAGAGTGAGGTTGTGCATTGCACCTGTCAGTGTGTGCTGACCGATGGGGCATGCTACTATGTTGTGTGGAATGTGGCAGGTATTGTTGCACAGGTGTTGGCTGAGCACTGATATCTGGCCATGTACCTGTGTATCCACCACGACACACACACATGCAACATATGGGAGTAGTAGTATATCACTACACATGAGTATCATGTATAGTATGTGTGCCATATATTGCTGACATGGTCTGCTGATATCCTGTCTGTGTTCTCTTCCAGGGAGATGGCGCGACAGCGTAACCCTGCCTACTCTGTGGTGGAAGATGAGGAGATCCACCAGAGCCTGGTGCAGGAGTATGACATCCTGTTTTCCCGCACCAGTCAGAATCAGCAGGAGAGGGCCGCACTGTGGCAAGACCTTGTCCGTAGGGTAAATGCTATTGGCATGCATAACAGGACATATGAGCAGGTACGACATCACTGCAGTGATTTAATCCGAAGTGTCCGGCAGCGTGCATCAGATATCCACAGGCAACAGGTTGCCACAGGAGGTGGGGTGGCCACACATCCCCCCCTCACCAGACTGGAGGGGCTACTCCTAAGTGTTGTGGCTCCAGCCCTGGAACACCAACAGCAGTACACCTGCATTATGATGGAGGCTGGCTCCACACAGCAGCACGACATGGAGCGTGCAGGTAATATGCCATATGTACACCTGACTGTTCTGTACACTGTATCATATGCAAAATCAATGGCACAGTTGTGCCCACTGACATTAATCTCATAATTTCTGCAGGTCCCTCCAGGGTTACAGCAAGACAGGCCATCCATGCTGGTGAGTGTGTTTAACATAACCTATAATAGTCCTGATAATGCTAGTAATAGTAGTGTAACTCAGTAGTGCTCTGTGTGTATACTGCGGGGTGTGCATTTGTGCATGTGTGCAGGTGTGCCTGTGCCCATGTGTGCATGTGTGCATGTGTGCAGGTGTGCCTGTGTCCACGAGTGCATCTGTGCATGTGTGCCTGTGACCACGTGTGCATGTGTGCATGTGTGCCTGTGTCCACGTGTGCATGTGTGCATGTGTCCACGTGTGCATGTGTGCATGTGTCCATGTGTGCATGTGTCTACGTGTGCATGTCTGCATGTGTGCATGTGTGCATGTGTGCCTGTGTGCATGTGTGCATGTGTGCCTGTGTGCATGTGTCCATGTGTGCATGTATATATGACATTGCACACATCTTACCTGGCATTTACCCACGTGTGCAGTCATATATGTCAGTGCTATGAAACAGTAGCGGTACACCCACACATACACACCTTCAGTATGTTGTTCCCCATTGGCCCTATGTGTTGGTACTCACCATGGCAATCACACTACTAGGGTAGCATGTGCAAAGGTAACCTGTGAATCGCCTCTATGGTCCAGTTGTGGTTTATGTGAGTCATGTGTCATTGTCACAGCTGTCACATGTATGCAGTCAGCCATCACCCTTGGCCAGGAACGTACAACACATGTGTGGGATGCCACCACACAGCCAATCTGGGGACTGGTCTCTCTGAACCCAGTAATGCCATACCCTGTCAGGTGGCATGTCATATATACTCCGTCCTGGACAAACGTCAACCCCAATCCCTGATGCTACTATTGATAATACCCCTGAAGATGTTCCTGATAGTTTTGACCAGTTCTTTACTGAGACATTTCAGGCCCTAGCTAGCCATCTACCTCCTAGTTCCCCTGGTCCTGAAAGTAGCACCCCTAGAAAACTACTTGCGTCCAGCTGCCAACCAGTCGCCACTTCACTTCTCCGTACCTTGATTGTAACAGTGAAACCCACTACACTTTCTGCTGATCAACTCCCTGCTGAGTACCTATCAAAACCAGATGATGCTATTGCTTACCCCGTCTCAAAGGTAATCAAAGGAACCATGTTAGAATCTAACTTTTCCACCATCTGGAAAATGTCATATGTAATCCCACTTCACAAAGGAGGCAGCTCTACTGAAGTCTCCAATTATAGGCCAATAGCTATACTCTCTCCACTTGCAAAGATTATGGAAACTTTCGTCATAGACAAGTCATGCACCACCTAATCCAAACTCGCATTATGGCAGACACTCAGCATGGCTTACGTCCTCATCACAGCACTACGTCAGGCCTCCTAGCCTTTACTAACACCATAAGCCATACTTGCAACAATAATTATATATCCGCAGCCCTCTTTTTGGATATTTCAAAGGCATACGATATGGTTGATCACCACCTTGTACTCCACACCCTGCAAAGACTGTCTAGATACTGGAGCCTTCCAATGGTTTCAATTCTACCTGCATGGTTGACAGCAGGCTGGCCTCTGGCAGAACAAACTCTCTAACCTTCTACCTAACACCCTCAGAGTACCACAAGGCTCTATAGTAGGGCCCTTGCTGTTCTCCATCTTCATTAACGACCTTTATACTGTAATCCCAAAAGTCAGCTGTATCCAATATGCTGAATACTCTACTCTGCTCAGCCACATCTCCAGTAGAGTTATAGTCAGCTACCCAGACCACCTTTAATACAATAGCAAACTGGCTTTCTGAACATCGTCTGATCCTAAATCCCAATCAAACTAAACTGCTGTTATTTCACCAACACGTAGGTCTACCACTTTCACCGTTACCATAACATCAACTGATGGCACAATAATCTCCCCTGAACCATCTCTGAAACTATTAGGTGTCATCATAGACAATAATCTCAAATGTGAGATATATGTTAACCAGATTATCAAAGCCATCAATAGAAAACTAGGGTCACTTTACAGAATTAAAGCCTTCCTAGCCCCTCCAGCTAAAGGTGCCATAGCTCGCTCACACCTTGTTCCAACCCTTCTGTATGCATCCCCTCTACTCTCTAATATGAACCAGACTGTCCTTAACAAACACTCAATTTGCTACAACCACATTGCCAGGTTTGCCACTGGGCTGCCTTTTAGGACACATCATTGCATCAATCCAAATCAGATTGGTTGGCTTGCAATACCCAGCCTAATACAGTATAACCAACTGATTATGGCCTATAAAATCCTCTATAATCCAGACAATACTCCTGCACTTCAAATATTATCACCCCCTATAACAATCCTAGATTGCTTCGATCCTCTAACAAAGTACTACTTCAGACTAGCAAGTTTAATAACACAGCCGGTGATTCTCTCTTTGCAAACCCTGTAAGAAGATCCTGGAACTCACTTCCAGCTGATATTACCCTACTGTCCACCTTAGGTCAATTTAACAGTAGACTCAAACAACATTTGTCACTTAACTGGCTATGTCAATGTATTAAGCCTGGCTAACTCGAATGTGTAAAATCTGTGAACCACTTTACTGTGTAATTTTAATTTAATCCTGACTTGTGCTCAGGTCTAACATTAACCTGTGGAACATGTTTGAATTGCTTACTTATGTAATCTCTAAATAATCTGTTTGTAATATGTAATGCTAGTATTATGTAATGTTGAATCTGCTACTCTCGTAGCTTGTCTCCACGGGCCTCCCCTGGAAATGGACATGCATCCAGTCGGGCTATCCCAGTCAACAAATGTAGGATAAATAAATAAATCAATACAATATATTACAGTGACAACAATACCAGTCAGACATTGACACACACTGACAGCATGCTGAACACACTGGGGCATACGTGGGGACTCAGAATAGCAGCCTGCCTGGGCATCACACACCTCCGCAGCTGGCACACAGACATATGTTCCATCGGAACAGAGCACATGCCACACATGGCATGCACATCCCCTGTGCCACACACTCACAGCCTGTAGGGCTACACAACACACCTGCTACAGACGTGTCAGGTACCTGTCTTGTGTGCTGCACTGGGGTCCCGCTCAACAGGCTGTATCTGGTGAAGGTCACAGTGATATGACTCAGGGGCACTATGGTCCACCACAGCACTCATGCATACAGGTCAGTTAGAGGCATGGACAGATATGACTCACTCATTGACCATGCCAGTGTGGCTGCCTGAGACATACCTCCCTGGACTACATGATAGGGAACAGAGAATGGATCTCTCAGCATGTGGCACAGGCCAGTATGAGCCTGATGTTGGTTGCCAACATACCCTCACCAGGTATTCTACCACTATATGTGGGAAGGGTGTTGTATGTCTACATTATGCTCAGTCTCCACTGTCATTCATAGGGTATCCACTGGCTGTCAACATGTGCTTACATGCTAGGGAAGCCACAATGATGTGTATGGGTCATCTTGCACGTGACACCCATGGCCCGATGTATAATGGCAAAGCTCCTTGGTACACTCATACTGCCTTATGCTGCAGAACATGGTTTACATAGTGACCTCCGTGGGTATCACACAGGTTAGGACACTAACAGTGCTGCTACACAACAACAGCAGTGTACACCGGAAGATGCATGCACCAGACACTGCCCTCAGCACGGTGAACTGCAATGTCTGTGCAGTACCAGATTCATGATTCATGGCTCACAGGTGTTACCCATCACTGACAGGTTATGCCCCATACCATGCCTGTCGTCCCCTACACATGTAACACACATGGATAGGGGGGTGGTATCCCAAGGTAACACAGATACACACACCTCCAGGTTGTTGGCACAGCACAAACCATCAGGGCCTACTCATGTGCAGCTGACAGTGTGTCGGACTGCCATCTGGTTCATAGCCTGGCACACACAACCCTCACATACACAGGAAGACCACCTATCCTCCATAACAACACTGGCAATATGACAGTCTCAAGAACTGTGTTTATAAGGCCGTACTGCATCCAGCCAAACATTGTGTGTGAGCATTACTGTAGCTACAACACACTAATTGAAGAGTTCATAGCATGTGGTCACCGAATTGCAGTGGAATGACATGTTACCACTACCACAACAGGTGGGAACATGCAGCACCTGTACATCGACTACATGTACACTATATGGCCCAGACCAGATGTGTATCCCCTGCTGTAGGTCTTTCACCATAGACACCCACACTGTATAGGGACATACCACATGCGGACCCTGCACAGTAAGACACAGTCATATTGGTATACATTGCAAATACCATTTATCCACATGAAGCATGTGTCAGACATGGTAACTACTGCAGGTGACAGGTATTTATGTGTATGTGTCACACACATACATCAGGTGTGCAGTGCCATTGCTGGTTTAGGCAATGGCATGCATTGTTATGTACAAACACCCACACAAGGTCATACTGTGTGACACAACCACACGTGACAGTTGTGGGTTACCAAAACATACCTATCTGTACTCTGACAATGGTAATAGACACAGTAGCAGAGCACACTATTGGCATTACTAGCCAACTAGCCCTGTTTGGCTGTGCTGATAGTGTGGTGACATCCCCTGTGTTTACTGGGGGAGTATGCAGCATCTGGTGTATTGTAGTATTTGCCAAATGGATCTGTGCACTCACACTTGCATTTACACAAACCCTACTACTCCCACACACATGCACACTTGCCATTTGCAGGATTCATTCCCCTACCTAACTAAGTCATGACACGTGAGAGAGACGCATTAGCAAAGCACACTATTCGGTTTACTAGATAGTTCCTCTTCTCTGGCTATACTTATAGGGTGCTGACAACATCAGCATTTTGAAAGGGTAATGTGCATCAGGTAGTGTGATCTCCTGATTGCCAAAACTAACATGTTTTTCATAGGGAAATGCACACACACACGAACTCCCCACATCAAAACACACACACATGCCATTTACAGGTTTCAAACTCTTACCTAATTACATTACAGTACTCAGGAGAAACACATTAGCAGAGTGCGCTATTCACATTACTGGGAGGCTTTCTTTCTCCTGCTGTACTTATAGGGTGCTGACATCATCTGTGTTTAGAAAGGAGAGTGTGCATCCTGTAGTGTGTTCTCCCAGTTGCCAAAAGGGGGGAATTTCCCTCACACAAATTTGCACACACACAACAACCCCCCCCCCTCATCGAAATACAAGCACTTACCATTTGCAGGATTCAAACCACTACCTAACTATGTTATGACACTTGAGATGGATGCATTAGTAGAGTGCGCTATTTGCATTACTGGGAGGCTTTCCTTCTCCTGCTGTACTTATAGGGTGCTGACATCATCTGTATTTAGAAAGGGGAGTGTGCATCCTGTAGTGTGTTCTCCCAGTTGCCAAAAGGACCATTTCCCTTACACACACTAACCCCCCTCATCCAAACACACACACTTGCCATTTGCAGGATTCAAACCACTACCTAATTATGTTATGACACTCGAGATGGATGCATTAGCAGAGCACGCCATTCGCATTATTGGGAGGCTTCCCTGCTCCTGCTGTATTTATAGGGTGCTGGCATCATCTGTGTTTAGAAAGGGAAGTGTGCATCCTGTAGTGTGTTCTCCCAGTTGCCAAAAGGGACATCTCCCTTACACAGTAGCCCCCCCCCCTCATCCAAATGCACACACTTGCCATTTGCAGGATTCAAACCACTATCTAACAATGTTATGACACCCGAGATGGACGCATTAGCAGAGCACGCTATTCGCATTACTGGGAGGCTCCCCTTCTCCTGCTGTATTTATAGGGTGCTGGCATCATCTGTGTTTAGAAAGGGAAGTGTGCATCCTGTAGTGTGTTCTCCCAGTTGCCAAAAGGGACATTTCCCTCTCACACACACAAACCCCACTCCCACACACACACACTGAGCATTTGCAAGATTCGAACCTCTACCTAACTATATTATGACACTTGAGAGAGACGCATTAGCAGAGCGCACTGTCTGAACTACTGGGCATCTACTCTGCACCTGTAGTATTTCTAGGGTGCTGACATCTTTATTTCCACAGAGGTATGTAGATGTAGTACTACCTGTCAGGTGGGGGATAGCATATATATGCATTTGCAGCCACCTACGTCAGGGTCAGATATGCACATCGCACTGGCAGGTTATGTTCTATACCATGCTTTGGGACCACAGGACCTGTAACACACAACACAACCAGTCCAGAACACCACACCCACATCCAGGACACACACCTAGCTTCCCTGGGAACAGTGCCAGGATATGCAGGTATTCACATACACCATTCCAGTTGTTAACATCAGGTACAGGCATATTGTGTATGAGAACTACTCAGGCCTCTACCACTTTACCCTACAGCCACTACAATTTGTGGGTCCATGTGCTATGGCAGAACCACACACCACAGCCACATGGGTGAATACATATTGCACCTGTCCATCTGCAACGTGGGTACTCACTGTTCCACACCAGAGGTAGACCACCATTGTTGATATCTGACCATGACCACCTTTCCCTGGACATCCATATCTCATCTCCACCCCCAGGCAAGGTTGTCACTGCACACAAACTCTGTTTAGCACAAGCAGACTCTACACTTGTGTAGACTGGGGTGGATGACTTCAGAGGACCCATGCTGGAGGACTATACTGGCCACTCAGCATAATCCTTGACACTTGCATCCTATCAGCATGTGTACAGTTTGCATTGGTCATGCTATCCCACATATACCCATGACTGCTCCACAACAAGACACCTGTCAGCTGTACACTGGCCATATATGCGCCGTTCAATAGACAGAGTGACCTAATACATTGCAGAGCTGTAGCCCACAGAGGGAGGACATCTGTGGACAGTTCCAGCATGGCACTTCATTCACATATACTCATTACAACACAGTGTTGACAGTGGAATCATCCAGAGAATGCAGATAGGGCTCCCCTCAGTCTGTTATTGACGGACACCTACTGTCAGAGATCCTCAGCAACCCTCTCACAGCACACACCGACAACATGGCTGTGGCTTAGCACATTCAATCCCTGAGACCTCCACGGTGCCCCTGCTTGACAGAGGCACAGCTCACTAGCCTCACATGTTGCCTTCTGTGACCTGCTTTACAGTGGCACAGTAGCCTACTATCCTGGGGATGCAGATGCCAAGCACACTCTGGCTGAGCTGGCATTCCTGGGGCAAGAAGCCTAGTATTGACCTCTACACCCATATGTTCAATTGTCGGATGCACAATATTTGTTGTGCTGTTCTACTGTTTGCAGGTCTTTATTGCCATAGCATTCCCTGTTCCTATGACCAACTTGTGTATCTGTGGCAGATGTTTGCATATGACGGCGATCCACTATATCACTTATGTCTCTGTGGTCATTTACTGTGTGCACTGGGCTGATTGCTGTGTGGTTGGTTCCTGGACTGACGCATACAAATACCAGATATGTGTGGCCAACTGCTACGGAGATATGGCCTAAGTGTGTGAGCATGCCCAGTTCAGCCTTTCCATGGCATGTTGTCTGACATATGCCTCATTTATCAAAGTGTGCGAGCATGCCCAGTGTGAGCTTTCCATATGTTGCACTCTGAAGTCCAACACATATTTGGGTGTGTGTGACCTTCGACATTATCGCACATTTATGATTGTGTGCTGGGTGTCATGTTGTGTACTAACTGGCCAACTGCTTCATGTCTGCCACAACAGGGATTATACTGTGCCTGCAGGAATTGCATGGGATACTTTGCAGATAGTTCTCAACATACTTTCATAATGACCTAACACTGTAGTACTGTATAGTGTACTGGTTCGGTACTTTCACTGTAGTGGACAGTATCCTGGGCTTTAGTCCTATCACTGCTTGATATCTTCATAGTGAGCACAACAGACTGTGTAGGGGCCAGTTGTGCACATATAACCATGTTGCAATATGTTCAGATATGGACTACCTACACCAGGCTCGTCCAACATTGCTAGTGTATTCCACAACATGGGTGGACATTGGCAAACACTAGCGATGTTCCATAGGCCATTTCTGATGGTAGTCACAGGGTGTGTTTGTCATTCGACACACATTGTAACTGGAGTTTGCCATTACATATGTCATGGTTGGTATACTGTGCCTCTGTCTACCTCTGACATAACAGTGATACCCAGGGTAGCCTACCATCTCCCATACACTCATCAGGATGCCTCTTGAGGGGTGTCGATATGTGGCACTCTGGCTGACCTGTACCAGGAGTTTACTGAAGTGTGGGGGTGCCTTCTGTGTTATGGATCATTCTGTACAGCTTGTCCTATGTATGTCAGTGCTGGGGTTCAGGTCTCTCATGTGCATAGCTCACTGCCATTCAGATTGTACAAGGTGCAACATGTTCATTCATTCCAGGTTGGACATGGCTTCATACATCAGGCACAGCTTTCCTGTAGCTTGGAAGGATGGCGGTGTGTGGGGCTGCATTTTGTTTACTCAGGCGACACTTGGCATCTGTTCAGGCTCTTTGCTACCCCTGGTGGGGTACTGTTGTGGACTTTACAGTTGTTGGAGGTGTCTGCTGCGGTATATCCCACAGGGGCTATTGTAGTCAGTTGTGATGCTGATGGAGGATGGCTGCAGAGCCAGAGTGAGTTCCCCTTATCTACATCTGCCAGTCTTCATGTTTGGGTGGGTATATGGTACATGTTTCTGTGAACACTACAGACACATGTTTGTCCAGTGCAGGATATTTATCACCTTTTGTACCCAAGTCTCACATTACATGTTAGGTGCCTCATGGGTTAACACCTGTGTGGTAATTTGTGGGCACTTACTGTATATCCACAGTGGTTGTCTATACACAGTTCTGCGATTAGCTTGCTGACATGGCTATGGCTACAGTTGTCTGTTTGTAGGTGGCCCTTTTGTGGATTGCTTGTGTCAGCTGGGGGTCGGATATGGTGGGCTGTTTGTACTCCTCTGCATACATGCTCAGTCACAGTCCTTCCATGTTGGCCTATACCTATGGGACATGTATACAGAACGGGGGTGGGGGGGGCAAGACCAGGCCTTGTGGAATGCCACTCATATCTGCTTTGTAGTCTGACATGGATGCAGCATGTCTGACCATGTCAGTTCTGTCCTTGGTCTGCTTTGCAACCCCTCTACTGACATAGGGGTGTATATTTAAGCTGGTGAATATATCCATACTGAACACGTACGGTATTGTCTAGAAGCATGTGCATGGTCCAGCTACGCTGTGTGGACCACATAGCCCTCATCAATGACCTTAATGACTGCTTCAAATGGGTCAGACATGTTTAGGGGCCGGTTCTGCAGTTACAACAGCCACAGTGTGTAGGGTCCAGTATCAGTAGGTCCACATTAGCCTTCTGTCTGCGGTACATACTGATCCTTTCCATAGCTGTGCAGAACAAGCTTGTCAGGATCCTGGGGTGGTAGTTTGGAGTATCCATTCAGGCAACACCTTTGTTGTGATGGACCACTGTTGTTGTACACTGTTCTTTGGGTACATATCCTGTGGTAAGGATGACATTGGCCAGTAGTGTGATTTTGCATTCCATTACTCTTGGGGTCCATGTTGGCCTCAGCACAGGACACCATCACATATCTTTGCTGCTGTGTGTTCTGCCTTGCAGATGATGGCTGTTACCTCAGCATCTGCAATGTCAGGGGACCATCTGCTGGGATAGGTATTTTGCACTCGGGGGGGTGGTGTTTGCACTGCACCTGACAGGTTGTATGTTAGCAATATGTGTGTGTGTTTGGTATGTTGTTTGTAATATCTGTGTGATTGAGCATATCTGTGGATGCCCAACATGGTTCCTACCATCAGTTGGGTAAGCCTTGTGATTATCCTTAGTGTCCTGTACGTGTTGTATCTTCATAGGTTCATGGGTTCATAGTAGGCTAGACACCCTAGGCCATTAGTAAGCCTGGCTAGAGTGTGTGTGTCTTTCGCCACCCTTTGCTATGTTCAATTATGGCCATTTATGAGGTTCTTCACTGTGCCTCTGTCTGGTTGTGACACAGTGGGGACCCCCAGTATACATGTACGGTCATCCATCCACTTGGCAATATTCCTTTTGAGGGGTGTCAGTGAGGGGCTCTGCCTACCATGGATTGGGATCCTGTTTCTGGGTGTGGGGAGCCTATGGGTTATGTATCTGTCCCTCCAGCACATCTTATTTCATTATGTGTTGAGGTTGACATCTGTGACTCTCACAGCTCCAATTGCTTTGATTTCCTGTGGTGTAGCATGTCCATTACTCCTGTGTTGGACATGGCCTGGTACAACAGACATACAATGCCTCTGTGTAGGCAGTGTGTGACTGCAGTCAGCTGGGGTGTCTACAGCCAGGCAGCATATGACATATATTTCACACCCTTTATCCTTTTGGTGGGGTAACTATGAGGTCTTCCGAACCGCTGCAGGTGTCACGTATGGTACATTCCATATGAGTCATTGTACTAGATTATGGGTCTGATAAGGGAACAGTACAGTGGCACAGTGACCTCTGTTGATGTTGATGTGAATCCTTTCATGATACAGTGTCCAGTATCAACAGTCTTCATAGCCACATTGGCATTGTGGCTGTCACATGACAGATTAATGTCGACCTGTGTCCCTAGGTCCCTGATGACTCCTTGCATACATAATGGTTTGACACCTATGTGGTACTTTGTGTACCTTGTCTGGTATTTGGTGGGACATCCATACTGTCCAGTGTCTTCGGATGTCTGGGTGGGGTTCTTGTGTGTGAGAGTGTGGTCTGTCGCATGCTACTGACTGTACAGCAGTTTTGACTACAGTTATGTGCACATGGGTGGTGTCCGCTGCTTTGTGCATTGTCAGTTACCCGGCTATTTGGGTGTCTGTGCTGCATATGGATACTCCCCCTCCTTTGATGTCTTGGTGCAGGTGTTGGGGCCATAACATGGTATGTGGTATAACCTAGTAGTGCTGGTGTGCTTTCCCTAGGCCTGCAGCAGGCTTCTGTCACTGGACAGGCATCAATGTTCTTCATAATGGGAAGTGCCTCAGGGGCATGCATATTGCAGTTTACACATCTGGCATTGGTCAGCATTACCCTTATGTTTCCTACCACTTATGTTTTCTAGGGTGGTGGGTAGTCTTTTTGGCCTTGCCTACATACGGCTCTATGGAGGTGGCAAAGGCATTATCCAGTATCCAGACGCACACGGGTAACAGCTGACAGCCATCCCTGTAACAGCAGCATGGCTTGTCATGCTTGACATCTCAAGCAGACACACATTACACCCTCTTGGACTGACAGCTGTAACTGTGCCAGCTGTTAAACATAAGCATTCTGTGTTCGTACTGTGGCACCATTCTTGGTGAGGGTTGGATGCTGCACACAGCCAGTGTCATCCCGCCCTGGGGTACATACTCGGAGGGACCATCCATGTCTCACTTGATGTTGACCAGGAAGGTACATCTCAGGTAATTCACACCAGCATGGATATTGAGTGCATCATATTTCTGCTTGCTTTGGGGTGACCTGCGTACTTGTGTTAAGTGGCATTTTGTGGCAACCTACAAGCAGCTTACTCTACCCTTTCCCTTGTTCAGTCTGGTGAGTGGGACAGCTGTGTGTCTGCCTATACAGACACCTATTACGACTGTATCAGGCATGTTGTTTCTCCTTCGGGCCTGTGACTGTTTGGCACACCAGCTTTGCGTACTATTCGTTGCATGTGCTATGTTTGAAGGTTGTGGTTGCTTGTGATCTACTTTGGAGGCATCTGTTGGTGTGGTGTGTTTGTAATTTAGGCCTCCGGGAATATTTGTCTGTGTTTATGTGTTTGGTTTACAGTTGTGGTAGGTCTATGTGGGACTGGGTTGTGGTGTATGTGGTTACCTTCTCCTCCTGACTAGTGTTGACAGTACTGAGTTGTTGGTGCTCAACCTCTGGTTTGGATACATGGATGCATCTATCACATATGTTTGTATTTATTGGGGGGTGTTGTGGTTGTCTGTGTACTTGGTACTGGCGTCACATTGCCTCTGGATTCATAGATTATACTTGTTGTGGCTGGACTTAGTGGATTATATGTGTGGACATATGTTGTTGCCATACTACTGGTCAGTGATTACTTCCCTTTTTATGTTTGCTATATCATGCGGTATCTTCCTCATTCTCTTGCATGGTTTGGTAATGGCTGGAGGCCAGCATGCCAGATGCCTGCGTGTATGGCATTGTGTGTTGTTGTTATTTGTGATTGCATACTCCAAGCATTCCTGGCTGTGTTCATGGAATGCCTGTATAACATGTTCTGTGGTGTGTCCCATATTCTGCACTTGCACAGGGCCTTTTGTGGATTCAACATCGGTTTTGAGGGCTGCAACCTATACTTTACACATGTTTTCCACTGTGGTATTCTGGCCAGGGACTGGGGTCAGGGTGTGTATATCCAGTGTGATTACTCTATGGTCTGGTCTTACCAGTGAGGGGTACACTTCTCATCTTGCCATGCAGTACACATGTTGCTGATTATCACATCCAGTATGCTTACCCCTCTTGTCGGAGTAGTATATCGTTCCTGGGTATTTTGATTTATGGAATCTGGGTAATTTTCTTCTACTGTGTTGGTGCTAGTACAATGCTACCGGTGTATGTCTGGGTATTTTCAGTCGAGCAATATAATGTGGTTTGGGGGGCTTGATATATTCATGTATTCCGACATAGGCCAGGTGCTGTTCCTGGTATTAGGACAGTGGTCTGCAGCAGGCTATATACTGCAAGGCAGTTTTAGCCATTGGTATTTGACCATGGATATTCCATGCTGCTTCTTGTTGTGGTACCAACATGGGGGGTGTGGTTATACTTGCCATTTCTTGCTAGTCACCCTCCTTTTGTAGCTTGTTCCATGTTTTGCAGCTGTACAGCACAGTATGAGGTGTGACCTGGTAGTGTTAGGGTGCTGATGTGAGCCTTGTCCAGTTCTCTATTACAGGACTGGTATCTACATTCTCCTTACTGTGTGCGTTTACACTGCACACATCTTGCTGTTTATACATCTGTCATGGGGTAGTATTACATCTAGGTTCCTATCCCTTGTAGAACCTATGAGGTTGGGTTTGTGTTTTGAGACTTACCTATTCAGGGCATTCTGTGGGTACTGACAGCCTTTGTTAGTATCCATGGGGCATGGCATGATAGGTGCATGCCACCCCTAGCAGGTGGTGCATCATGTCAAACTCCGCATATCTTCCCAGCCTGTAACACATTGGCTCCCCTTTGACTGACTGCATTACTTCAGCCAATTATTGTACTTGATCTTCTTGTCTTCATAGTGTGGCATCATGCTTGGTGAGGGTGAGATGTTAGGCAGGGTCTTCATGTTTGCATATACTAGATGGTGTTACATTGCTTAACACATGGCAAACATGCCTCAGGTGGTGCTGCAGGGCTGCCTCTGTCGGATGCACATACTACACTCCCTGTACATGTTTGAGAGCAGGTTGTGTCATGTTAGGCATCCCTGTTACTATATGAGTGAGTCAGAGGGTATCATTCCCAGGGTTCCTACTGAGCCAGTGTATGTGCTATGCGTTGCCTCTTTGCCAAGGCCAGGGCATACTGGGCACACCTCCTTCTGCCTACTGGGGCAGGCTCAGGTTATTCCTCCTCTGAGTCACACTCTGCCTGTGATGGCCTTGGCAATGGTGGGGGGCTGTTTGGCCCGGCCCTATGCTGGTCCTGCTGCAGCTGTTTTCGCAATATCATATTATGTAGCATAGCACATACCATGACAATTTGGGTACATGTAGTTGGTGTGTACTGCAAGGCTCCACCAGATGTGTCCAGACACCGGAACCATGACTTGAGCAGCCCAAACACACGCTCTATCACATTACGTGTTTGTGCGTGTGCCTCATTATGGCGTTCCTGTTCAGGTGTGTGTGCGTTTCTGATGGGTGTCATCAGCCATGGCTCCAGTGCATAACCTGCATCCCCCACTAGGTGTCCCTGTGGGATGTCCCCATTGGCAAATGTCTGGTACAGCTGTGTCAAATGCCAGATGTGGGAATCGTGATAACTCCCAGGGCAGTCAGCACACACATTCATTATTATGCCCTGGGCATCACACACGACCTGGCACTTGATGGAGGGGAACCCTTGTGGTTAATGTAGGCCCTACCCCGCTCACCGGCTGGTGCTTTGATGCGTATGTGCGTGCAGTCTATTGCACCCAGTACCTCAGGGTATTCCGCTATTTGCTGAAAGAGATGCATATTGCTGGCCAATACCTCATGGGCATTGGGGAAATATACATGATCACCGACATGTGCTGACATGGCATCCAGGAACTGGTGTAGTACCCTGGAGGCTGATGCCTGTGATATCCCCATCATATCGCCAGTTGGTCTCTGGAAGGTACCTGTTGCTAGTATTCTTAGGCCAACACATACCTTGGTTTCCACTGGGATGGGTTCCCCTCTGTTGGTTCTGTGTGTGAGGCATGGCCTGCACAGCTCAACAATTTGCTGCAGGAGCTCTCTGTCCACTCTATAGCGCTCTACTATCTCCAGCTCATGTAACCCATGGTAGGTGACCCTGGGCCTGTACACTCTCGCCTCACTGTGGGTTGTCTGGCACCATCTGCATTGTCACCACCCTCAGCAAGTCGCCTATGTCTCATTATGACAGCTATGGCAGCCCCTAACATTTCTGCTCTGAGTGAAGCTTTTTCAGTTTTCACTTCTATTAGCTTACTCCTGTCTTGCAGTGCCTCTTAATGGAAACATCCTGCACTACTGTTTGCAGAGTTTTAAGTGCTGGGCTGGGCTACTATTCTGCCTGTGTAATTGCCTGCTTCTAATTGTTTTCACCTGCTAGCTTCCTATTAATTCTGTTGCTTCCTTTTTCCTCTCTGTTTCCTCAGGGGGGAGCAACTTGCATACTATCTGAAACACGCTCTCAGTGGCTTACACGCACGCACACATGCTTACACGGTTCAGAATCTACTTAGTCGGATTTAGACGTGCGTACACCCGCGCAAACACTGTTGCACGTCTGCCAACAGCCTCCAACATACTCAGCCTGCCTTACACACGTGCACACCCGCGCAAACAGTGTTAAACATCTCCCAACACACTCCCACATGCTCACACTGCCTTACACGTGCACACACTGTCATACTCGTGCTTCATGGCGCACACATGTGCGCATGCACGGCCAGCAAGAAACTTTGGTGTAGGTAACAGTGTACACCTTCCATTTCTTGACTTTCCATGACTTATCTAGTAGCACAACTCTTTCCATGATCTGTGCCTGTCATCTGACATGTTACACTGGCCTCCAATGAACTGCATTTCTTTCTACCATTCCCCCCTGTGATGTCACCTATCTCCTACTCTATTCCTCCCCCTATTGTATCTCTTACACTACTCAGACTGTGCTCATTTGGTATGGGACTGTGAGATTCAGTATCCGAACCCTCATT
The DNA here is from genome assembly GCF_019279795.1 of Protopterus annectens. NCBI lineage: Eukaryota > Metazoa > Chordata > Ceratodontiformes > Protopteridae > Protopterus > Protopterus annectens. The sequence goes on along the minus strand of NC_056744.1, from coordinate 1,062,792,832 downwards.
TACATGAGATTGCCTACTAATGCTTAGTTACATGTCTTAGACTCAGCTTTCCCCCTTAGCAACCACTACACGGTGGCCATGTTGGTTTTAGTCTGCTGGTCCCTGCATTGTCATTCCATGTATTGCATGAAACCCACATTTGTGGGTTTATAACCTTCTTTTTTATGGTTTTATACAGAGCAGCCCGTTTGCGCGGGGCTGCGCTGGGTTTAATATTTTTGCATCGGGTTATCTTGCCAATGGCCACATATTTGGCCATTGGCATGCTGCCTGAATCATATGCAACCTTTTTTTGGAGCTGACATCGCTCCGTTGTGGATTTTGCAGAAATGTACTCAGTTGTCAACTGAGTACATTTCTGCAGCTAAAACGTCTCCTACACGGACTGGTTTCTGCTTCGTGAATCGCTAATATACCTCATTTGCATACCTTTTGGATGCAAATGAGGTATTTAGCATGTCCACGCCCAGTCCGTGTAAGAGACGTTTTAGCTGGTCTCTTACACGGAGTTTAGGGCTGTTCCTGGATCGCGAGACTTGCATGGAGTGTTGCACGTCTCTTACACTCCGTGCAAGCCTTCGTGAATCCTGCCCTCAGTCAAAAAATAAAAAAAACTTCTCAAGGGTATGTAAGTGGCAAACAGTCAAAAGGGTGAAAATAAGTCTAAGAAATTAACAGAAGGTGAGCAGATATCGACAATGAGAAAAAATTGAGATTTTCAAATGAATACTTTATAAATAAGTGGCTTAGATATATGTTTTGGTCTCTGCTCTTGGTTTCAAGCTGTTAGAGCACAAGCTGATAAGGCCAGAACACTAGGTGCTGAGATAACTCAGAATTCCCACATTTTTTCAAATGTTAACATCATAAAAACTGTATTTTTAGAATAAAAATAACGTACTCCCTTCTCAGAACATTTAAAGGATAAACATTTCATTAGTACAATTACTTTACTGATGGCATAACTATCCTAAAGAAGTAAATTAAAAATAGCCCCAAAATGAAACTGGATGCCTGATGTTATGGTGTTAACTAGCTTGCCTTCTAAATCCCTATCCTCTCACATTAAAAGAGGTGTGGACAGCTAACCCATTTTTTTTACTATATAAGGTAAGCACTGATACTGGCAACTTGCATTCAGCTGATATCAGTGCTTACATAGTCACATGTAATCATTTGTAGAGTGAATTCTGCAGAAAGCAGGTACTATTATTGTAAGAGATCTTTGTAGGAACAAATAAAAATAAAAGTTACTGCCAGGACACCAAATAAAGCAGAAGGAAATGCTAGCAGCATACACTGCTGATAGTTTGAATACATCAGTTTGGCAAATGTTGATTCTGGCAAGAGATCTGATAATAGTCAGTTAAAACCAGAGATTTTCCCAGCTAGAAACCAGTGTTGATGATGGTGGGGGGCTATATATGTAGAGAAAGCAGGCTTTATGTTTCTTTCATCACAGTTGAACTGTCACTCATATGCTTGTTAGAGAGGGACAGTATTATAGGAGATAAACAAGATGAAATGTATTACTTTTTCCATATTTTATTCCATTTGATTAAACTGGGTGGCTGCGATGGTGCAGCGGTTAGTGTTGCCACCTCACAGCAAGAGGTTCACTGGTTTGATTCATGGCTGGGGTGCCTTCTGTGCGGAGTCTGGATGTCCTCCCTTTAGTTGCGTAGGTTTCCTCCAGGTGCTCCGGTTTCTTCTCACATCCCAAAAACATGCTGTAGGTGGATTGGAAACTCTAAATTGCCCCTAGCGGTGTGTGTGTGTGTGTGTGTGTGTGTGTGTGTGTGTGTGTGTGTGTGCCTTCTGTGGAAGGTTGGGTGCTGGGCTGGCAACTTAACATCGTAAAACTGCATTGCCAATTGTTCTGTCCGTTATTCTGCTGTGGCGACCCACTAACTGGGATAATCTGAAAGGATATGATGATTCCATTTTATTAAACTCAAACATCAGATGTATATAAAGTAAGAAACTGGTTATTTTTTTTTATTTTGGGAGGGTAGACAGGTACTATATGTGTGAAGCAAGGAAAATTCTTTTTACTTGGTGATAGTTAAATGCTTATCAACGTGGTTTATGGAATAGTGTGTAGGAAAGACACACAATTAAATACATTGATATGGCCATTATTTGTTTCACTTAATCACAAATGTTATTTTTAGGGTGGGAGGTAGTCTGTGTAGAAAGGCCAAGAAAATAACATTTACTCAATCATAGATAAACAGTCATCAGCATTGTTTCTTAGGGATGAATGGAATAAGCATTAGACAACCAAGTTGAAACTCATCGTTGTGAGCATTATTTCTTTCACATGACTACACTTAATTATGAGAGGTTTAGATAGTCATAAAGTGCTTATTTAAGAGTTGTGATACAGTCTGTATGTGAAGGCAAAGCACATTACAAGTTGCTTGAGTAGATCCATATGATAATTAGTGTGATTTTTCTGTTGCAATACATGTTTGACAATAGTAATCTGATGTACATTACTTAGGCCTCTCAACTCTCTCTGTTTTGCAGGAATGTTCCTATTTTTAGATCTGATTTATCCATGCAAGTGGTATACCTATTTTGGAGGTATGTCCTTATTTTCAGGCTTGATTTATCAGTTGACACAAGGTTCAGTAGAGATTAAGTAGTGAGAAATATGATGTGAAGAGAGAGAGAATCTGAAGTAAAGAAGTATAGCAGAATGTGGAGTAAACAGGCATTTACATGTAGGGAAGAAGAATGCCTTCTGTGATGAGGCAAGCAAAGGCTGGTCTGTATAAGGAGTGACAGAAGATATTATGTAGGCATACTTAAACTGTAATAATGAGAAGAAAAAGGAAGATCCCACCTGTGATCATGTTGCTGGAGGGTAACAAGGTTGTTAGAGATCATGTCAAACATAACGTTGAGTTATGTTGCCTTTGTTCTTTGTCTGTTGGTTTACAGTAATCAACATGATTCAGGTTTCACCAAACAACACATTTAAGTCACATCATAAAAATATTCTGTAACTTCTACAATGATCCAACAAAATTACTTTTCATAATGTAGCAGATGTAGGCTGTACAATATGAAATAATGCTAAGCAGATTTCTTCTTACTGCATTGTAAATCATAATGCAACATATTTTCTTAAAGCATACTTAACAAAATACCTTTCATCTTTAAGAAAATAGAACTGCTTTACTTCAATTTTGCTATATTTTCTTTGACAGAGTTGGGTAAGCTGCAGCCGGCTTTATCTGGCCTCAGGGTTTAAATCTGACTCTTCTTTTTGATATTTTTAAGACATTGAGAGACAAGGTCAAGTCAAGCCAGCAAATGACTGAGTAATTAGGTTTATCAAACCAATCCAGTAATACAAAATGTAAAATAGATAGTGTTATTTAGAGTAATCTGGACTTGTCTTTTGTCTGATTTGTGGAACCAAGCCAGGCAGATCTGGAGTTTTATTATCATCCATGTGTAAATGAAGACATCTAGGTTTCTTCATCTGTACTCCTTGGCAGAAAATAACACTGTGCTAAGGATTATTTCTACTTCTGGATATGTCCGTTATGTATGATATAGTTTTATAAATGTCTGTACTAAAACATCAATCACTTGTGGCATGGTATTTTTCTATTTTCTATATATGTTCAGACCACAGCATTTTACCGTTAACAAAATCAGTTTAATTCAAAAATTGCACAGAATTAATTTATTTATTAATTTATTTATTTACATTTGTTTACCGGGAAATTCCAACTGGACGCAGGTCCTTTTTCAATGGATGCCTGGGGAGAAAAGCTCCACATCATGTACATAATAAATAGAAATACAAAGTTGCAGCAATAGTAAACAACATTACAGGTTGTTGGCTTTAATACAATAACAAGATATTGATTATCAACAGTATATACAGTAAATGTTGCAAGTTGAGATAGTTTCTTAACTAGAATCAATTTAATATGAATATGAATATCAGTAGCTACTAAATGTGTTAACAGTCTTTTCAAAGTAGCAGTAACAAATTACAATCATGACTGCTAGAGGGCATTTTAGTAACAATAATCAAATCAACACTGTAGCATGACAGCCCAAAATAGCTTAGTATACTTTTTAGAACATTATGATTTCTTTAGAAGATGAAACAGACATGAAAACAGTGTTTGGAAATTTAATACAATCTCTCTTCACTGAGTGCTCTGTTCTATCATTTGCCTTTTCTAGAGTGTCAAAGAACATACCACTTTCAGCCACATAGCTCTCAACCTTCCACCTCCATGAAAACCGTGAAACAAATGAGCAAAATGTGGAACATGTACTAATGGCTTACTAACAACTTCAGCTAGGAAGGTCATAGGATGGTTAAAATATGCTGGTTTTACTTATAAAGATGATCTTATAGTTTATTACTATGATTTATTTCTATTTCTAATGGCTTTCACTTAAAAAATTCCTAACATTGAATGTGTTACCAGCCATTTCAATGTGGAACTTCGAGGAACATGAACTTTTTAATATCCCAAATGAGGTATGTTCCTAGTAATGAGGTACCCTTGAGAGGTATGCTCAGCCAAATCATACTTAAATACAGGACACCTGTATGTTTCTATAGGATATTTTTTATTCTCAACTCACATGACCAGAAGGGTCAGGAAGTATCCCCATGGTACAGATGGATAAAGCCTTACTACTCATGAGCAAAATCATGTTTGACTAACAGCATGGGTGCTTGAGAGCCCGGGTCAAGGAAGATGTCAGGCGCAAATGGATAAAGACTTTCTACACATGAGATGACCCATGTTTGACTAAAGGCATGGGTGCTTGACAGCCCAAGTGGGGGAGGACGGCACTAAACATCCAACACTGGCTTGCCCATCTTGGGGGAAGGCAAGTAGCCTAACCTTGCTGCAGTAGCAGTATAGCCCTTAGGATAGGGTTACCACCTGTCCCACTTTGTGAGGGACAGTCCCTCTTTGGGCAGTTGTTTCCTGCAAAAAAATTGTAAGAATGGCAACTGTCCTGAAATTTTAGGGCATAATTATTTCCTATATTTTATGTAATAGTTGCATAAAACAGTTATTCTGTATCTGAAACACCTAAATGTTATAAAAAAACAGAATAAGCAACTAAAATGCTGCAAGAATAAGCTTTTATTTAGACAAAAAAGTGAAGTTCTGTCCCTTGTACTGGCTGTGGGTACCTGCAAAATCTGATGTTTGTACCACAATTGTCCCACTTTGGCCATCTGAAAAGATGGCAACCTTACCTTAGGAAGGAAGTTAGGCATGTATAGAAGTGGAGACCTTTAACAGTGAGTGGTTTTAGAAGACTAGTAGTAGATTGGGACATGGTTTCTGGCATACAAAGGACTTCAAGCCATTTCAGTAATGCATGTACCATAATCATGAATACATTATTCACAAATGACCATGAGAAATGAAAGTATAATCATTAACAGCATCAACCTGCAGATTTCTATCAGTGTAATGGTGACTAATATAGTATCTTCTGCTCCTTCTGGCGTAATTCACACAAGCCCTGCAAATATTGTTAATTTCTTCATCAATATTAGGCCAATACAATGCCATTGATATAGTACTTTTATTTTAGCAATGCCCAGCTGGCTCTCATCTTATAAATAATAAATACAAAAATGTCCTTAAGACATATTCTTTCTCCACTAAAAATTCAAGCGACCTGCTGAAAAACATTTTCAGACTCTCCAAAGAATGCATATCCACTGAGGAAAACATTGTGACTGAAAAACTAAAATAAGTATAGAGACAGAAAAAATGGACATCAAAACATGACCAAGTTGCAAAAAAACAAATCAAGCTCTGATACAATAAAATAATAAACTTTAATAAACAGGTGAGCGCTTTCACATTATAAACGCTTCTTCAGACCAAATTCAATCAATGAAAATCAAATACACTTAAATACCATTCATTAAATCAATCAGCCAATCAAAAGATAGAAAAGACAAGTCTGTTCATAGAATACATATCATGTGACAATACATGAATCAGTGTAATAGCAGCATTGAATCACACCCCCAAAACCACTCAGAAGTTTAAAGATACAAAAAATGAAACTAATCATATTCAAACATATAATAAAAAAGACGTATAAGTAAAATATATAAAAATATACATAATTTAATTAATAGCATATCAAAAACAAAACCCCGCTTCTATCTAACAAGACTACGAGACTTTATCATAGGCTTCAAAGGTACATGTTCACTTAAACCTGACCCTGTATCTGTTCATAACAAAATGATCCAGCATGATCCAGATGTTTCAGTCTTTATTTCCAAGGTCACCCAAGTATTCTGTATTAAATAATCCATCAATCACCAGAAATCTAAAATAATGTGCTTTGCCCTTACTAAGAACATACTTTGCAAGGGCATTGCATAAATTACCTTTCCGCATGAGATAAACATGCTCTCTAATCTTATACTTCATAGATCTATTCATTTTACCAATATAAAAAATATCTGCACAGAATACAGCAAGCAAGGTAAATAATATCCCTGGTGCTACAATCAGGCTTAATCCTGAAATTCTTTCAATACAATGCCCTTGTAAAGCATATTGTTAGTTCATAGGTTCATAGGTTCATAGGTTCATACTAGGCTATCTGCCCGAGGGCATTTACAAGCCTAGCCCATAGTTTTGTGGCTTACGCCACCCCTTTAGTATGGGGAACTATACCCATTATTTTGCTGTGCCTCTGTTGAGCAGTGACACTGAGGTAATCCCTGGGGTATATCTGCGATCTCCCATCCATTGGTCAAGATTTCTCTTGAACAAGGCCAGCGAGGTGCTCTGCCTCACATATACCGGGATTTTATTCCACAGCATAGGGAGTCTTTGGGTGATGAATCTATCCCTCCAGCACGTCCTATTAATAGCCGTGTCGAGGTTTAAGTCTCCCGCCCTTGTGGCTCTGACGGATCTAGATTTTTGAGGTGAAGCATATTCATCAAATCTGGGTTTGACATGGCCTTGTATGTTAGGCAAAGGTCACCTCTGAGCAAGCGGTAGCGACTGAATAGAGCTGGAGTTCTTTCAGTCGGGCAGCATAGGACAGATGTTTGAGACCCTTTATCCTTTTGGTGAGGAACTTTGTGGCCTCTCCAGCTGCTGCAAGTGTCGGGTCAGATACATTCGAATGGGGCATTGTACTCAATCATTGGTCTGATGAGTGATGAGTATAGGGAGACTATGACCTCCCTTGATCTAGATGAGAATCCCTTCATGATAAGGTGGGCAATGTAGAAGGTCTTCCTAACTACTTTAGCTACATGGGTGTCGAATGACAGACTACTATCAACCTGGGTCCCCAGGTCCCTGATAACTTCTTCTGTACTCAGTGGATTGCCACCTATTTGGTAGCTAGGGGTAACCTTGTTTTTCCCGAAGGGTATGAGTATGCATTTTTTGGCATTTAACTTTAGGCCATGGCTCTGGCACCAGTTATCCGTTTCTGTGAGACCCTTCTGAAGGATATCTGTGTCAGATGTGTTTTCTACTATGGCCAGTTTGCAGTCATCTGCAAACTTTGTCAGCCATAACCCTCCTGTGTTTGCTTGTACTTGGAAAAGTAGATGCCAAACAAGAGTGGGCCCAGGACTGAGCCCTGTGGTACACCACTTGTGACAGGCTTTGAGTCTGACATGGCGCCAGCAACTCTGACCCTGTGGGTTCTGTCACTCAGCCAGTTTGCAACCCATCTTGTGATGTATGGGTTAACATTTAAGCTGCTGAGTTTTCAATGATACCCGAGTGGGGTATTGTATCAAAGGCCTTCGCCAGATCGAGGTAGGCTGTATGGACTGCCTTTCCCTCATCAATGGCTTTGGTGACTGTTTGAAAAGTCAACCAAGTTTAGAAGGCATGATCTGCCTTTGACAAAGCCAAACTGGGATGGATCCAAAGTCTGCAAATTCCCTATGTCTTTATTTATGAGGTCCATTATGATCCTCTCCATGGCTTTGCAGATAAGGCTTGTCAAGCTAATGGGCGGTAATTTCCAGGGTCGGTGGAGGCACCGCCTTTGTGAAGTGGGACCACAGTTGCAGTGCGCCACTCCTGGGTGCGTATCCAGAGGTAAGACTATGATTAAACAGCTGTCCTAGCTGTGGGTTTAATTCCTCGTTGAGTTCGTGGAGCACACAGCCAGGGACACCATCAGGTCCCATGGATGCTGTGTTTTTGCTTTGGAGAGAGCAGTTCTCACTTGGGCGTTGGAGATGTTTGGGGGCTGCAATCGCTTGGTATAGACATCTCTCCTTTTGGGGGGGGGGAGAGAGAAGTTTGCACTGAACCTGTCAGCCAGTATGTTGGCAATGTCTGTAGGATCAGTAATCTTCACATCATTTTGAACTAGTTCTGAGCATATCTGGGAGTTTCCTCCCAGATTTCTAACATAGCTAAAGAAGGCCTTATGATTGTCTTTTGAGTCTTTAGCTATTTTTCTCTCAAAATTTGCTTTGGATGATTTTATGAGAGCTCTTAGTTTTTTACTTATAGTGATCAAGGGTGTCTTACCTTTTAAGGATTTTGCTCTATCTTGTAGTAGCTTCCTCCTTTTGTTGTAGAGTTTGTTTATGGCTGGGGTCCACCAGAGTGGACGCTTGCCTTTGGTACAAAGAGTCTTTGTTTTGCTTGGGATTGCCTTATCCATGCAGTCCTGCAGGTGCTGGTAGAAGGCATTTGTAAGTGATTCAGCGGCTTGAGTACTGTTTTCCGTCGGCTCGGGGCCTTAAAGGAGACCACACTAGTCTTTAGTAGTGTGAAGTCGGCTTTCGAGAAGTTCTTTACTGTGGTCTTTTTTATTTGAGGTGGGGGTGGGATGAGGACCTCCAGCGAGATTAGTTTGTGATCTGATCTCACCAGTGAGGGGTATACTTCCGGTGTTGAACATTGTGCTCCCATGTTCGTGATGATGAGATCAAGTATGTTTTCTCCTCTTGTGGGGATGGTGACTAGTTGTTCCATGGCATTTGAGTTTATGAATTCCAGGAACTTTTGGGCTAGGGTGTTTGGGCTTGAGTAGTGTTCCCAGTCTATATTAGGGTAATTGAAGTCACCTAGTATGATGGTGTTTGGTGATACATTTATCCCCTCTAGTGTTTTCAGGAAGGCCATGTGAGGTTCCTGAGTTTGTGAGGGTGGCCTGTAACATGCTACAATTTGCAGAGCAGTCTTGCCTATGGTTAATTGCACCTGGATGGTCTCCGATGCATCGTGCATTGCCACCAGTCTTGAGGTGTGGGTGTCTTTGATGAATATGGATACCCCCCCTCCTTTCTTGGTATTGTCCGGATTTTGGGGCCGGATTTTGAGGGCAAAGCACATTCTTTTAGAGTTTTGGTGATTGATAGATTATTTAATATAGAATGCTTAGGTGACCTTGGAATTAACACTGAAATGTCCAACTCACGCTGGATCATTTTGTTATGTGCAGATAGAGGGTTGGGTTTAAATGAACTTGTACCTTTGAAGCCTATATTAAAGTCTTCTCATAGTCTTGTTAGATAGAAGAGGGGTTTTGTTTTTGATATGCTATTAATTGAATTATGCATGTTTTTGTATATTTTACTTATACACCTTTTTTATTATATGTTTGAATATGATTACTTTTATTTTTTGTATTTTCAAACTTCTGCGTGGTTTTGGAAGTGTGGTTCGATGCTGCTATACCATTGGTTCATATGTTGTCACATGTTATGTATTCTATGAATGGGTTCGTCTTTTCTACCTTTTGATTGGTTGATTGATTTTATGAATGATATTTAAGTGTATTTCATTTTCACTGAATGAATTTGGTCTGAAGAAGTGTTTATAATGTGAAAGCGCTCACCTGTTTATTAAAGTTTATTATTTTATCATATCTGCATTCGATTTGTTTATTTGCTATTTGGCTGTGTTCTGATGTCCATTTTTTCTGTCTCTATACTTATTTTCAAACTCTCAACAACATCACTAGTTACTAGGTTTGTCCAGCCCTCTATTATGGAACTGTACACGTGTGATAGCTCAGGTTCAGTACTTGTTACTTCTCTTGTTAATCTGCTTTAACAGGAAAGTTTTGAATGCCCTCCTCAATCAAAGTATTCATATATTCTATGACAAATTTTATAGCATAATCTGAGATAATGTAATTATAGGCAGTTTGTCATCATTGCCTTACTATTACAAATATGTCACTCTTGGTTGATGATCATAGACAAGAAATATTGCATACCACCCCTGAAGTTTTGATTCAGCTGCCATGTTATGTAAACCTGTGCCCTCAGCAAACAACATTAATAAAGGCTAATGGCCAAGAAACAACTTGAATTTTCTACCACAGGGATATTTACATAGTTGCTTTACTTTAAAAATTAAAGCAAGTGCTTCTTTCTTGATTTGAGAATACTTTTCTCAGTATTAGAGAATAACTTTAGATATATAAACAAATTGTTGTGTTTCACTTGAATAAGTTATATGTCAATTCATTGTACACATTCCATAGGATAAAGCACAGCAAGCTAGTAATATGGGTATCCCTTGGTCACAGCATTCCAACATTTTATCACATCATAATTTCTTTTGCATTTATTGAGAGCATTTTGCTTAAGTCATATCCAATGCCAGAGCACACTATCTTCCAGTGTCCTTTACTTTGTTACCAATAGTACACTTTGGTTAGGTAGAGACTTTCCATGATTTATTAAACAAGCTGAAAAATTCCTGTATCTCTTCCACACACACGTGTGTGTGTGAGTGTGTGTGTGTGTGTGTGTGTGTGTGTGTGTGTGTGTGTGTGTGTGTGTGTGTGTGTGTGTGTGTGTGTGTGTGTGTGTGTGTGTGTGTGTGTGTGTGTGTGTGTGTGTGTGCATGCACGTCTGTAGGGGGGGGCACTTCATAGATGGTTTTCACCTTATTTATGGAAGGACATGTCCCTTTCCTATATAGAACATGACCCAGATATTCAACCTGTGCATAACTCTCAACCACTTAGTGCAAGAAATATGGACAAAGCTTAAATAAATGGGGGACAAAAGCCTAAAAATAGGGGTAGATTTTACACATCACTCATATACTTAGAAAGTTGTTAGAATAAAAGGATTTGTGTTAACTGGCATTTCCTGAAAAATATTAAGTCTGAAACTCAAATGTATGTCATAGTGATTTCAATCCATACTGATTTGCCAGCAAACAACAAATTTTATGAGGAGCAGACCACAAATATGACGCAAAAATCTTGACATTCTGCAAAAAGCTGTACAGTTGAAAGCTTTGAACCTGTGATTTGCCACCACTTTCACTTTGATATCTTAACTGTCAGTCCATATTTTTGTATTATTCGGGCAATATTTCAGCTAATCCTGGCATGTCCCTTATCTACAGTACTTGGCTTGTTACATAACTATGAACTTGGTATGGACAGGATAATAGTTAGCGTTATAAATGTGGTACAATATCAAACCAAACAAAATGCAAGCTAATCAGACAATTCTTTTTGGTAGGGATACTGATGGAGGCCATTTTGAAAGTCAGCTGGTAGAGATCTTCATGGAGCACATTTTAGTCAATCCTTTTCAATACAGGCTTGAGGAGTACATATTGCACTTCTCCAAGACACTGGTGTTGTGTGATTGTATGGTCAGTTGGTCAATGTCACTGATGGAAGGAAATAAATGCATACAACTGAACTTGCAGAAATACTTTGAGACTGATCCCATAACAAAATGCTTCTAAAAATGAGACATGAGGAAGGTAGGACAATGCAAATTATACTAAGCTAACTCAATGGCAGAGCTTAAATGTTGAGTGTGGGTGAGACTGTCTTAAAGCATCAAATGGTCAATAATGATGTAGTAAACCTCCAGACACTCGACCCAGCCCTGTTTAGTTTCATCAAAGGCAGGTCATGAGTAGTCAACCTGGTGAACTTCTTTGAGAAAGTCATCAAAGCAATGGATGAAGGCAAAATGGTTCACATTTCCTATCTTTACCTGGCCAAGGTATTTGACACAATACCCCACTCAGGCATTGTTGACAAACTCAAGAGGTAAGGTACAAACCTGTATGTCACCTGGTGAATAGACAACTGGTTCACAGACAGGACTGAGGAAGTTAGAAATGGAGACTCCATCTCTACAAAGAGTCCAGTCACAAGTGGAGTCCCTCAGGGGATCAGTCTTTGGACTGCTCGTTTGTGGCATTTACTTCTCTGTAGTCAAGGCCAATGTCAATGACCTTTGTCTGACTAAATTTGTAGATGATTGCCAATTAGAAGCTGTCATTAAATCCCACACTACCACAAATGTTCTCCAGGAAGGGACAACACAGATAAACAACTAGTGTAAGAGTCATGGACTAAAACTAACTGCCAAGAAATCCATAATACTATTCTTCAGGAAGTTATCTACCCCTGGTAACTATCATATTGACAACACACCCCTTAGAGTTGACCCAGTAGTCAGATATTTAGGCACACACATAGACAGTAATCTAGCCTTTGACCATCACATGTCTACAGTAGTGAGGAAATCATTCTATGTTGTGCAACGTATAAACATAGTATGGTATCTAGACCCAACGATTCATTGTTCCACTCTATTTGGCATTCATCAGACCTATCAGTGAGTACAATGCCCACTTTGGTATGTGCCTAACCAGGCATATCCAACAACTGGAACATTCACAGAGGTTCCTCACTAAAAGAATACAGGGTGTATGTAAAATGTCCTATGCGGACCACCTCAAGACCCTATACCTGCATTCTGTCTCCTACAAGCTGTTGAGGGGAGACCTATGCAATCCATGTGAAGCAGAGTTCTTCCTAACCCAATTAAAGTACAACTTGGACAATTGGATAGGGCACAGGAATTTCATCTCTAGCTTGGCACCTATGTCTCCAATGGGCACAGGTAACCTGTAAATGGTTCATCTCCCAGGCCCACGCTTATAAATGTTTCATTACCCAAGTTCCTACTTACACTTATCAAGGGTACCAGAACTTGTCAGGCATTTGGGATGCATGGCTAAGCTTATAAAGGCCTAGTAAACACCTATGAACCTATGAACTTCTATAAATTAATACTGAAATTCAGATAGCTCAAATATCCCTTTCCCTTGTAAAGCATCTCTACAAAGGGCCATGACCATGTTTCCTAACTTAAATCATTCTCTCTGAAGTAGCTCAAGATTTCTGGTTTTTAACTTCTCCTATGGAAGAATGGTGCATCCTGAGCTATTTTTCAGAGAATCTAGTGCCAAAATAATACCTAAAGACAAATGTTCATAAGCCCCGAAATATAACAGCCATGCAAAAAGTATAAATGTGAAAATTGTTCATCACATACTGGCCTTCACACTGGTACTAGTGTTGACATTCTAGCTCATAAATCTGGCTTTATAACTGGTGATAACTACAGATGTACTGCCTATATTTGTATATTTTTGAAAATAAGTGACAGTATTTAGTAATCATATCTTCACATCAGGTTGTCATACTCACTTATTAAGATATTGGCATACTTATGGCAAATACTATTTTTGATGATCTGACATATAAAAAATTTCTATAACTTTGTAACTGTACTAGATGGAGATCATATATCAGTAGACAATTTACCTAGACTAGCGATATGTACAAAATATTATCATCTACCATGCTGACATCCCTATTATAGTGATATTGTCAAAAAAGAAAAAAAAATCTCATTTGTAATCTGAAACATGAACAAACCAATCCATCATGCACCATCCCGCTTACAGTAATATTGTCCAAAAACATGAAAAACTCTCATAGGTTTTGTAACCAGAAACATTAACAAACCAGCACATCTCTGTAGATTTGCTAAACGGTTTGTACAATTTGTCCATATAGATGTCATCTTCAAAATGATACATCACTGATCAAGCTACAATGCTTCCTTACAGAGATATTTGAAAACTAATGAGAAATATAATCTTTTTCATACTTTTTAGGTTCATAGGTTCTTATGAGTTAATTGACCTAGTGGACTATTTATAGCCTAGGCAACAATCCTACTAATTTACCAGGACATGAATTAAAACCAAGTGTCAGACCACTTGGCATAATGGTTAAAGGTCTCGGCCTCCAGTGCACAAGGTACTAGGTTTGATCCTGAACTCCAGCCAATCTTTGTTTGTAGTTTGCATGTTCTCCCTGTGTCTCTCTGGGTTTCTTCCACATCCAAAAAGCATGCTAAATGTATCCATCTCAAATTCTTAAATGAATGGAGCTGTGTGCAACAGCACAGACTCTACATGCTGCCCTACATAGGGAAGGGTTGTATAGACCAACTGATTTTGGCATCTGCTGTGGTGCACAGTATCCTCAATATATGAGAACACAAACCACAGAATGCATACCCTGGCAGGGCTAGCCAGTCGATGGCATAAATAAAATATGGCTCTAGGTGATTCAGTCATGTTGATTAATGTCACCAAAATGGACATGGGTAGCAGTGATAAGTGGGTTAAGGACCTGGCCTACACCATCCTACACTCTAATGGTGGGAGGGATTTGGGTTTGTGTGCCCCTATTGGCCAGTGTGTGCCTGACATAAAGCCAGCAGCTCTTGGACCAATGATTGGCTGGTGACCAGTTGCCCAACCTGGGTTACCTGGGATATGCCTGTTGAGTGAAAGCTCAATATAAAACCAATAACATGCTGAGCTTAGAAGTGGATGACATGATGGTATGGAGAACATCCTATGTATCTGAGACAAGATGGAAGGGTAGTTAAGAAAAGCGACTTGGCTTGGGACCCAGAGAAACTACTCCTCAGGAGGACAATGGGAGACAGGCTTCAGAAGGCAGTGAGAGATGTCATCAGAATTAGTGCAGACCATACCTCTCAACCTGGAAACAACAAAAAGCTGAACAAATGCCGATGAAAAATAGGTACAAATATTCATGCTAATTAACATACAGTTTGCACACATAATTATGTAACCCCACCCACTCCAATGGAATTGTGGGATGCCAACATTCAAATGCAAACTGAACAGACAACCAAAATATGGCCCCAAAGACCCCCTGCAGCCATTCCAATGTCCCATGACTTGGCTATTTCACCCCATTTACCATAAACACTGTAATGTGCATACTGATTTACTTCTACAATGATTATTTGTATTTCATTTAAAAGTTTAATTTTACATTTTATAGCACAAACACTAATAGACATCTGCTAAACCAAAGCAACACAGTCTCACAATGAAAACAGAGTTAGCATTAAAACTTCTCTGCCCTTGAAACTCACATTCTTTGAAACAACATTGAAACCCACATTCAATGAAGATACATCTGGCCAGTGGTGGACAAAGATTATCTTTAGGCTGTTTTCAAATCATAGGCCCTATGCCCATGAAACATACATGTGTTCTTTGATACACCTTCCTGACTGTATTACATTATATTCCTTGATAATATAGCACACTTGTTAGAGCATGTTTTAAATTTATTGTTTTGAACATTTTTCCAGTAAGCAATGAAACAAAATGCATGAACCAATAATGGCAACTGCCCAATTAAGAACAGTTCCATCATAAAAGTCTACTCACATTTCTACAATCCACCAGTATCAGTAAATATGCACAATCTCTGCAGAAGTAAAAGTCATCTAAATAATTCCACATTAAAGATATATGTAACTAATGAAGAGGTTGCTGCTAGAAAACCACTTTATATTTCATTGTTTTATCTACAAGTAAAGTGCCTGCTGCCCTTGAAGAATAAATTGCCTATGTTACATTAAAAAAATGATAAGCTAGTAATATTTCAATAGGCAATGGATGCCAAACTGATAACAGGTTCATAGTTGCTAGGTATCTCTGCCAAAGAGGACATTCTCAGGACTGCAGCATCCACCCCCTTTAAAAGTACATCAGAGTACATCAGAGTACAGTATCAGCAATCCATCTACATACTGTGGGAGTAGAACCCACAGCCTTCTGCAGCAAAAACATGTATACTACCTGTTGTGCTACTAACAATGCAAGTAGACTTTGCATAAACAGCACTAAACTTCTTTTTGCCTGAAGAATCTGCAGCACAAGAAATCAGGAAAAATCCAAATGTATTGGGGGACAAAGGCGCAAAACCAGTGGGTACACATTTTAAACACTGCTTGCATAATCTTAGAAAGTTGCTAGAATAAAATTTTGTGTTACCATGTGTTTCCTGAAAGATAGGAAGACTGAAACTTAAATGGCTATCATTATTTAGTGAATTCAGTTCTCACAGATTTGGCAGAAAACCACAGATTTTATTTAACATTTGTTGACCAGGAAAGTCTAACTTTGAACAGAGCCAATTTTCAGCAGAGGCTCCAGACACATCTTTGTATTATGGGAGGAAACCAGAGCACCCAGGGGAAACCCACACAAACACAGGGAGGACATGCAGACTCCACATAGAAGGCACTTCTGCCGAGAATCACATCAAAGAACCTCTTGCTGTGAGGCAGCAACACTACCACTGTACCACTACACCATCTGAATTTTAAGAGGAACAGACCAAACATATGAGCCAAACATTCCAGACATTCTGTGAAAGTTTGTACAATTTAGAGCTACATGTCATTCAAGTCAGAAGTGGTGGTATGGGTAGAACACTCAGGCACTTGCTCCTTGTACCTAAGGTACAGGGTTTGAGCCTAAGTAACCCTAACAGCACCCCATTATTTGGACCTCAAAACCCGTAAAAACTGAGAAATCCGGTACAGTTGAGAGGTATGTCACTGATAGAAACAGGGTATAAAATCAGAAAAATGCATACATAGCAACAGAAATGGGAACATGCATGTTCCCATATGTGCCTAACAGGTATGGTGCCAGTTGCACAGGGGGATTCACTAAAAATAATCACACATTGTTTAATCAACATGCAATTCCATCTTTCAATCCATAATTCCTTTTTACCATTTTTGCACATTAGGTCAGGGTGTCACATCAACAGTGAAAATAATTTAAAGCCAAGGTTCATGCTAATTATTTAGCTGTAAAACATATAAAATCATAAGTTGGTCGCTACTCTAAAAACAGTGGCACTATCAAGGCTGCAAAGCAAAAAAAACATTTTTTTCAAAGACAAGTCCTCACACTCCTGAACTATATATAACTATATACATATGGTTCTGTATAATTTTTTTTTTGGTTTGACTGAAAGAAAAAATGTTGGTAAAAATGACTGAAAGTATATTTAACTAAAAAGCCATTTCTTGAAAAACATATAAACCACAAAATATTATAGCATATATACCATAAAACATTATATAACATATATACCATAAAAAGCTTTTCTGCAAAGAGGGCCTAGTACTCCTGCCCCCCACATACCCCCCTTAATTATGTATTCCAACTCCACGGTCGCTCACCAATGGAGAAAAGTAAAACCACATCAGATAGTAAATAAGTGTTGGCTTGCAAACACAAACATCGTCCAATTTAGGGACACAAAATCAAAGTGGGCATTGTTACTACACACAGAATCTTCAAAATTATGTTCCTAACAATTCCCATAATCAAAAACAACACCAGAAATACCATCTGTAGACTCCTACAGTATTCAGCAAAGAAGCCTTTCTGACAAATATACATTCAGTCATATTTTGCTATCATTTGTGATTCAGTCAACCCTGTCTTTGAAGAAATTATACAGAGCCATGTATGAAAAAAAAAATATATATATATATATATATATATATATATATATATATATACATACATATATATATAGGTCCACCTGACAACGTCGACAGCTCAGAATGCCGACACTGAGAACACCGATGCCAGAAGATCGACAACTGAGAAGACCGATGGATGAAAACACTGATGCTGAGAACACCGACATGGGAAAAGGCTGTGTAAAGGTAAGTGGTCTGTAGGGATAGGGGTGGGTTAAGTGAGTTAGAGTTAGTGATAGTCTTTGGGTTAAGCGGGTTAGGGTTTAGGAGCGGGTTAGGTAAGTGTGCGTAGTGATAGTCTTTGGGTTAGAGTGACGGACCTTAGGGTTAGGGTTTGGGTTAAGGTTGTAGATAGTTGTGTATGTGAGGTTTAGTGTGGGTTTGTAAGGATTTTGGTGTGCTTGTGTTGTGTGTGTGCTTTTGGACAGGGATTTGTTTTGTTTGTTGATTGTCGTTATTATGGTGTGTTGGGCATGTGAGGTTTCGTGTTTGTGAACTGTCGGTTATGTGGTGTCAGTGATTCGGGCATGTGAGGTTTGGTGTTTGTGAACTGTCGGTTATGTGGTGTCGGTGATTTCGTTGTCGGTGTTGTGATGTGTCGGTGTTGTCAGGTAGGCCCATATATATATATATATATATATATATATATATATATATATATATTATATAAATATATTATATATATCCTGACTTATAAAGTTAGAAAAAAGGGAGAAAGTTATCAAATTGCATCTTTGACCTTTTCATTCTTCTCAGAGTCTAAAACTGGTTTTACAAAACATGGGTGACCTTCTAGTGATGACAGCTGGCTGCTGACAAAAAATAGATTTCCCCTGCAGCACTAAGCATTCCTTATACTCCATTCCTATTTTTTATATATATATATATATATATATATATATATATATATATATATATATGTAAATATATATATATATATATATGTAAATATATATATATATATATATGTGTGTGTGTGTGTGTGTGTGTGTGTACATACATATATGCTTGCATTTAGAACTCACTAGCACATATGTAAAGCTGTTTCTAATCTTAGTTCACATTAGTGTAATCTTTGAGTGCTTATCATGAGAAAAGACAAATCTCTTAAACATAAGTCTTAGAAAATGGCATTACTGTGAACATCACTCATTTACATTCTAAGAATGTATTAGTCCATTAAGACTCTTTAGTTATTCATTTTTTCCCCTTTATGTGGTGAATAGGCACAGACGTCTAATTTCAAGAATAGCTTGAAGACCCAGGGAATGCTAAGCAACTTGTAAATTAGCACATATATTCAGTGGAAAATATGGTAATCAAGTCCAAATCTCTCTGTGTTAGATATAACAAAATTATTTACCACTTGTCAATATAGTAATAAATAGCATTACAACATGTTGTCCACCGTTTGAACATCCCTAAACAGTATTTCAGGTGACTATGTTGTGTAAAAGCAAACTTTTTCAGCACTGAATTATTTCTTTTTTATTTTCCCTGAAATTTGTATATGATAAAATAAGTAACTCGCCCTTCTGGAGTCTAGTAGGACAAAAAAAAAGGTAAGAAGATAGAACTGAAAATCAAGAAAGCTGCCAAGTCCTTGCATATCAGTTAAATAATTAATCATGCACTGTTTTATCTGATAAAGGTACAATCTGAAATAGGGACAGACTATACTCTTCTTGGACAGTCAGGAGTACTTTCTTATATGCATGGACTAGAAAAATGATTTAGGTTAAGACCTAGATTTTGGACTCCTAGGAGGCTTAGGTAAATACTTTTAATGGTATCAGCATAAGACAATTTATAGTTTGTAATCTGTGGATGTTGCATAGATGAGGGTGAAGGTAAGGCAGTGTTAAGCTCACTACATTTAAAAGACTGATAAAGTGAGGCCTCCATTTGACTTAAGTATTTACATCTCCCACAGATACACTC
>NC_056744.1:1062725678-1062765678 GCF_019279795.1 Protopterus annectens | reverse complement strand
ACAGGATCTCAGTTCACTTTAACAAATAAATAAATATTTGTACGAATGCTACATGACAGCAATGGGCAATTTAGAGGATCATCTGCTTATTTAGTAGCATGTATTTGGGAAGTCAGAGGATGCCAAGACACCAACAACAATGCTCTATAAGGGAAAAAGGTAGGAATACAAACTCCATTATCAAAGCACCCAAGACAGGGACCAAACTACATAATGAAGACTGAAGTACTAGTGTTAATCATTGTATCACTATGCAGCAGAAACCAAAAGTTGGTGGAAATCTTACAAAGACTTACATTCTTCCTACAATAATATTGTAAATCTTGCTACAGGAAATTTTAAGAGCCATAACTGTAGAATGTCCTCCACTGTAAAAAAAATGGTGCATTTAGAAATCCTTTAACAAGTGAAATCATTACAGACAAGTTCTCTATAAACTTTTCATCTGAGTAATGTAATTGACATAGTGACATCTTTTAAAGCAAACAGAAAAAATAAAACAATGCAGACAGGATATTGACAAAGTGTATGACTCAATATGTAGTACACTTTGCGATTTGCATCCAATATGGAATAAAGGAGCACATGAGAGGTATAAAGAATAACAATGAAATGAATGTTTGAATAAATATTCATGCAAGTTATAATAGTCAGGCCTTCAGGATTTGAGCACATTTTGAAAGTCTGTAAGGGGTGGCACGGAAAATGAAGAGTCATTATTGAAGCAAGATGGTCATTATCACATTGCACACTGCCCTTATAAGACCAATCATAGAGTACAATGCTCCCTTTGGTATGTACCTGACCAGGCATATACAACAAGAGAGACCTCAGAGGTTCCTTACAAAAAGAATACAAGGCATAACAAACCTGCCAGTAGAGCAACTTAAAGCCCTTTCTGTCTACTCACTCACCTACAGACTGCTGAGGAGTGATCAATGCCTGGCTTTTAAGGTATCCTCAAACTCCACACTCATGAATTTCCTGCATATTCGTAAATGAAACAGTACCAGAAATACAAGGCCTCGAGAAATGAATTTTGTCTGTGACATAAACAGAGTATGCTGGAGAGACAAATTTACGTTCCAGGGACTTCCCCTGCTATAGAACAGACTTCCCATCCATGTGAAGTCAAGCTTGTCTATTACACTATTTAAGAGCAACCTAGGCCATCTCATAGAGAGTAGGAAATTTACACCGGGCCTAGATTCCATGTCTCTTATGGACAGAGTTACTTATAAATGCCTGGCCCTCGATATCCTATTTGGATACAGGACATCATTATTCTTTTGGGAAAACTTGGCCAGGCATAGAAAGGTTGCACTGGTCATTAGCTTAGTAACAATCTTCAATCTATAAATCTATAAGTACTTCTCCATAAACATATTATACAGGAAATATACATCAGGAGATTAAATGCTTTTATGGCTTTTTAGAATCTATGTATATAAGCCTGCTGTGTGGACATACTTTAAAATGTTGCAGTACTTGAAGTGCAAGCAGTTACAAATGCTTGTTCTTTTAATATAATGAATCATTTTTTATTTACAAAGTTGTATTAAATTCTTCAGCTGAGAGAGATGGAGTCATTACATTGTATATATATATATATATATATATATATATATGTGTGTGTGTGTGTGTGTGTGTGTAGGAAATAATATTATATAAAATATAATTCTAATAATGTTTTTCATAGGTTAGTACTAAGCTAACTGCCCTTGTGAGCCATTTTAAGCCTAGCCAATTATCCCTTGTGAGACTCAAACCCTGCACCTTGTGTTTGTAAAGCAAACACCTTAACCATTAGGCCACCCTCCCAACCCTTTTTCTAGTAGAAGTTTTCAACTATATTAACCATGACTAACAAAGATAAAGTAAAAGTAAAATAAATACTATATAAACAATTTATATTTACAAGTTGTGCCTTTACTTTGAATAGTTTATTAATGTCAGAGACCATATCACCTTTAGTCAGATTCTCAGAGACACACAAATGGAATGTATTGAACTCCAAGTCACACTAAACGAAACCAGCTATTAGTTTAGCAACTATTACTTGACACCTTCATTTACTCCGGAAGTTCACGTCTGGTTCTTTAATGTCATGGATAACTCCCCATAAATAAGAATTCCATCTTTCTTAGAGACTTCAATTCACCATCAATTGACTGTAGTACCTACACCTCCGACAAAGATTTTGCACATGTTTTTGGATCTAATAAATACAAATTCAGTGGAACAGATTGTTACTACCCTAACTAGAAGACAAAATATTATTGACCTGGAACTTAACAGGTAGCTCCATCATGCATAACTCTGCCAGTAAAATTCTCTTCATTTAAGTCAGACCTCAAACTTTTTAAACACCCTGAAGACAATATATCAGAACTCAAATAATTCAACCAATCTAAAAGGGTGGCGAAAGCCAAACACACTCTGGCTAGGCTTGTAAGTGCCCCAGGGCAGATAGCCTAGTATAAACCTATGAACCTATGAACCTATGAACCTATGTACCTATAAAATCTCCCCAAATTCTATGATGAAGTTTTGAAATTCAGTTATAACACCATCCCAGATATCTTCTAAGCCCATAGAGTAACAAATAAGTTTTATACCCACATATATAACCACCCAGTGATGTAAACCATGGCTCAAGATGATTGTCACTGTTGAAGTGACACCATGACCCCATCTGCAAAATGGGGAAAAGGGGATGAGGATGGATGGATGCATATATAAATGTACATAACTGGCAGTCCTACCTAGGTCCAAATACAATGAGAAATTTAAAAACAAACTGCCACAGTAGTCTATCAACAAAAATAAATAAACAGTAAAAGGGGAAACGCATTAGAGTATACAACAGATCTAAAGACACTAAACATATTATGGTTGAAAAGGATCCATTGACCATCCTGATATATCAGTTAACAAATAAATTAAATAAACAAAATAAGGTATTTTAACCTAGAAAATAACTTTGCTTTAGAAAGGCTAGCAGTAGACAGGACACTCAGGTGTGTTGACACTATGGATGAAAACAGTGGTTTTCCAGCTCTGAATCATTTCTGCAGCACATAGATTTTGGCCCTGACCACTCTCCAGGTGACCCAAGCTTGACAAGAAGCCTGAGTACTAGAGGAGTCAGCCAAGGATAGGTGGGAGCATCTTTTGTGGAAGAAAGAAAGAAAGAAAGAAAGAAAGAAAGAAAGAAAGAAAGAAAGAAAGAAAGAAAGAAAGAAAGAAAGAAAGAAAAAAAAAGTCAGTTAGTCTTGACATAGTAACAACATTTGGAAAAAGGCCTGTATGTGCATCTCCAAACAATCAGGGAACTCAAGACATGGGTCTTCCAAAGAATATACCAGTCCTGCAAGCAAGCATGAGAAGTCTTTCCACGTGTGCACTTTGTCTTTATCTGGTGTAATGGGCATTGGCCAGCAGGAAAACAAGTTAGGAGCTTATAAAATATCTCCTGGCCTCACTGGGTGATTGCCAAGATCCTTTTCTTTTGCCTTTCCCAGTGACAACTGTCAATGCCATTACAGTAATATTGGCTGATCTGGCCATTATAAGAAGGGGCGAAATTGCTACTAAAAGAAGTGCAACCTTGAGCCTATTAAGTTCTTTCCTGTGTGGCCCTAGATACAATGAACCCAGGGATGAGAAAAAATACATTTCTTCAGAGAAGGATAAATTTCAGAGGGTATTTGTCTAGCCCTTAGAACATAAGAAATGTTATCCAGTGGTAGGACTGCTGGTAAACTTAATTAATGTGTTTTGTTACAGAACTCATCAACTTAAATGTCATCATATTATAACACAACATTCTTCAATTTTTTTAAAAGACAGTTTAAAATGTCATCATAAATATGGTACTTTCACAGTATTTGTGCTATCGGCCTGCTAAAATTTTTATTTCAAACCTTTACAGTTTTATGTTAAATTGTCAAGGCACTTCCATTTTCTTTAAATGCTGTAGACTGTTTAATTACAGGAGATAGTATAAATAAAAAAATGAAGCTGTATGTATGTATGTATGTATGTATGTATGGTTATGCAAATGACAGAGCCATAAGCACTGCAAATCCAGTTCTAAACTAAAAGTCCATTCAGAACTTGGATATATAGAAATGTAAATGAAGATACTTCAGTAATATTATTTTCCCACGTATCACTATGCATAATCTATAACTGAACAACTGAGCAAAAGCTATCATTTATAATGCTAGTATCCCATATTCGTCTTAAAATAAAGGGAAATTCAGTTTTTACTGCTACCACATCTATTAAGAGTCATGATCATATTCCTCTTAGAATCATACCGTTTCCTATAGTACCAGGAGAACAGAGTAACCCAGGCTTGACATGCTGCTAAGTGTTGGATGCATATCTTTTTGAGCTGTGGAACAGTACACCTTGTACTTAATGTGAATATTAGTCAATATGTAAGTCACATTATGATTTTTAATTAGCCTACTTTATTACACGTTTTATTCTTCGCTTTAGCCGTTGTGACATATCAGAATATTGCTGCAAGTAATTCAAGAATGCTAAAATTGTGTTGCTGAGACTGCAGAATTGGGTGTACCTGTTAAAACAAGAGAATAACCCATCATATTAAAACCAACATGTGCAGGCTAAAGATATCATAAGAAAATCTAGGAAGCTGAATGCCTATTATGTTTTGTCTCAGTTTCTGTTGGGCAAGTTTATTTATACTCTTTATAAGCCAGTTAAATGCAAATAAAAAGCACTATTTCTTCTGTCAAAATGCCAGTTTAACTTAATATTTGAACTGAATATTTTGAACATTTCTATATGTAACTACAGTATTTTGGTGAATATATATAATTCTTTCCTTGCTTATGGGTCAGTTTAGCAAAATGAAAAACATTTCCTTGGATTAAGAGATATTCTCCCAGCCAGTGCTAATTGCCTAAAGAAGGTCTGCTAATTTTCATAAGTTGGTACTAGGCTATTGGCCCTAGGGCCTATACAAGCCTAGCCATAACAATTCCCTGGATATTTCTTCCCAAAATATTTACTTCCTTGGACCCCTGTCTAGCAGGGTGACTACGTGATCCCCGGGGTGATTTTCCTATCTCCCATCCAATCGTCAAGGTTCCTTTTGAAGAGCGCCAAGGAGGCGCTCTGCTTGACATATATGGGCAGTCTATTCCAGAGTATGGAGAGTCTCTGGGTCAGGAACCTATCCCTCCAGCATGTTTTGTTCATTGTGATGACAAGGTTTAGATCCTTGGAGTGTGTGGATCTGAGGGATTGGGATTTCTTTAAGTGGAGCATGTCCAACAGCTCAGGGTTTGACATGGCCTTGTATGTTAAGCAGAGATTGCCTCTGAGTAGACGATATGCTACAGAATATAGCTGGAGTTTTTTTAGATGGTCAGTATAGGGCATCTGCTTTAGGCCTGTGATTCTTTTAGTGAGGTATTTCTGCGGCCTTTCCAGCTGTTGCAGATGTCTTGTGAGGCACATACCAAATGGGGCATTGTACTCTATAGAGGGTCTAATGAGGGATGAGTACAGTGGGACAATGACCGCCTTTTTTCTGGATGAAAACCCCTTAGTGATGAGATGTGCCAAACAGAAGGATTTCCTGACTGTTGTGGCAATGTGGTTATCGAAGGTGAGACCACTGACCACCTGTGTCCCTAAGTCTCTCATCACACTTTCGGTGTTTAGTGTATTGCCACCTCTGTGGTAATTCATGGGTACATAGTTTTACCCAAAGGAGATAACTGTACATTTCTTGACATTAAGCTTGAGCCCATGGCTGTGGCACCAAGCATCTGTTTCTGTAAGGCCCTTTTGTAGAATATCCACATCATCTGGGGATTCAATAATGGCTCCCAGTTTGCAGTCATCTGTGAACTTTGTTAGCTAGAGTCCCTTAGTGTTGGCCTGTACTTCAGAGAAGTAGATGCCAAACAAGAGCGGTCTCAGGACTGAACCCTGAGGTACACCACTTGTCGCTTGTCTGGATCTGGATTTGAAGTCAGCTACTTTTACAGTCTGGGTTCTGTCAGTAAGCCAGTTGGCATCCCATTGAGTGATGTAGGGATTTATACCCAGCTTAGTAAGTTTATATATGACTCCAGAGTGGGGGATGATGTTGAAGGCCTTGCCGAGGTCCATATAGGCTGTTTGGACCACCTTACCCTAGTCCACAGCTCTGGAGACTGATTCGAAGAAGTCAATCAGTTTCAGGAGACAAGATTGGCCCTTCATGAACCCAAACTGGGTGGGGGTCCAGTGTTTGAAGGTTGCCAATGTCTTTGTTTATAAGTTCCATGATAATGCATTCCATGCCTTTGCAGATCAGGCTCATCAGACTGATGGGATGCTAGTTCCTGGGATCCAAGGTGGATCCCCCCTTGTGGAGTGGGATAACTGTAGCTGTGTACCACTCAGTGGGCACAAAACCTGAGGTGAGGCTATGAGTAAACATGACACTTAGGTGAGGTGCCAATTCATTTGGTATTTCATGTAGTACACAGCCTGAGATGTCATCTGGTCCCATGGATTCTGTATTCTTAGCTTTGGAGAGTGCGGTTTCTACCTGCATAGCCGTGACTTTGGCAATATTTTGGTATTGAGATGGGCCCTTTAGGGGGTGAGGTGGGGGTGAAGCTTGCACTAAATCGATCTGCCAGGATATTGGAAATATCCTTTGGATCAGTATATTTAATGCCATTCTGCTGTAGCTCAGAGCATATCTGAGCATTGCCATTTAGATTCTTGACATAACTATAGAATGCCTTGTTGTTATCTTTGGAATTTTTGGCAATTTTATTTTCATAACTAGCTTTGGAGGATTTTATGAGGGACCACAGCTTCTTAATGAGGCTGGTAAGGGAGTTTTTTGCATCCTGGGATTTTCCTCTTTTCTGCAACAGTTTCTTTCTTCTGTTGTATAGTTTGTTTATGGCAGGGGAGCAGCAGATTGACTTCCTTTTTTTGGAGGAGAGCATCTTGGTTCTATTTGGGATGGCACGATTCATGCACAAGTGAATGTGCTGGTACAGTGCCTTAGTGTAGGATTCATCATTCAAACTTTCAGCTCCCATCTGCATGGGCATCATGAAGTTTGTCACTTCTGACTTGAGTAGCATGAAGTTGGCTTTGGAGAAGTTTTTTACAGAGGTTTCCTTACTGGGGGGGTGGGGGTGGGATGTGGATGTCAAGGGTGATTTGCTTATGGTCAGACCTAACCAATGAGGTGGTGACCACTGGTGTGGAGAATCTATCTCCCATGTTGGTAATGACCAGGTCTAGGATATTGGAGCACCTGGTGGGACAATGGATTAGTTGATCTAGGGCATTGGAATTTATGAATTCCAAGAATCATTGGGAAAAGTTGTTGGTACCTGAGTAGTTTTCCCAGTTAATGGCAGGGTAGTTAAAATCACCTAGTATTAGGGTGTTTGGTTGTATCTTAATATGGTCCAGTATGTTTAGAAAGGTGTAGTGAGAATCTTGGTGCACGGTGGGGGAGCTGTAGCAAGCTACAATTTGGATTGCAGTCTTACCTATTATTAGTTGCACCTGGAGAATTTCAGATGCATTGTGTTGGGCAACTAGCCTGGAGGTATAAATATCCTTGGTGAATATGGACACTCCCCCACCTTTAGTGTTTCGGTCTTGGTTTGAAAAGTGTGGTAAGAGTTGTAGCCTGGTATCGCAGGGGTGTTCTCTGGAGGCTTGAACCAGGTCTCAGTTACTGCACAGATATCGATGCTCTCCATTTTTAGGAGTGCCTTGAGAGAGTGCATTTTGAAGTTTAGACTTCTAGCATTAAGTAGCATTACCTTCAGATTTTGCATGCTTGTATCTGTTATGGTGGTGGTTTTGTCCTTTGAACCTTGCCTAAAAAAGGCACTATAGAGTTGGCGAGAGCTTTAGCCAGTAACCTGAATCTCACGGGTGACTGCTGCAGACAATCTCTGGTAAAGCGTTGTGGTTTGTCGATCAAGTCGTCCCAGGCAGACAGATACTGGATCCCATTTGAATGACACCAGAAACTTAGCCAATTGTTGAAGTCAGTCATTTTGTCTTTATACTGTGGTATCATTCTGTGCAAAGGCAGGATGCTACTCAGGGCTAGGGTCATACCTGCCTGGGCCACATGATCTGAGAGCTCTTCCATGTCTCTTTTCATGTAGTCCAGAGAGGTACATCTCAAGTCATTCACTCCAACATGGACAATGACAGAGTCGTATTTGTACTTGTTGTGGAATGACTTGAGTGCGTGCGTTATGTGGCGGATTCTGGTACCTGACAGGCAGCTGACTGTAATTTTCTCCTTTTTCAGCCTGGTGAGTGGGACATCAGTGTGCCTGACTATAGAGTCACCTATTACTAAAGTGTTAGGTACATTGTCTTGCCTTAGGGGCTGTTGTTGGGTGGCACACTGGTGTTGTGAGCTATGTGTCACTTTGGTTGTGACTGGTGTTTGTCTGCGTTTCAGCTTTGGAGGTCCTTGTTGCTTGGGCAAGTTAATGTTAAGGGCCTCTGCATATGTGGCTTTAGTGTTGCTATGTGTGGGTATTGATGGTGTGGATTTTGAAGAGCTATGTGTTGCTTGAGGTGTAGTGCAGGTGTTAACCTTCTCTTGACTGTCTAGCACAATCTTGGCTGGAGAGAGCTTTGCTTCCAGTTTGGCTATGTAAGTGCATCTCTCCCAGGTTGTAATGTTGCATGGTAGGAGGAAAGGGTTGTCTGTGTACATGAGGCAGTTGCTGCATTGCCCCAGTATGCCCAGATTCACCTGGTGGACAGGAGAAATCACTGGAAGCTGACCCTTGGACATGCCTGTTTAGGTGCTTTTTTTGTAAAGTACAATAGCTGTTTTCCCTTAACTTTGCAAGGTACTTTGCAGTTATAGGCTGTTTAGTGCCTATGATTAATTTCTCCTTATTAAAAAGGAGAGTTGAGTGCTTATATCAGTTTAAGGCTTCCTAGTGCTTTCCAGCAAGTTCTAGAGCAACTGCTAGTCACAGGGGTTCCGATTTTAGTGCTACTACCGAGAAACCAGCTAGTTCTAAGGGACAATTTGAAGAGCAGACTTTCTGGCACCTAGAATAGTTTAATCATAGCTTGGCAGTGCTGCACGATGAGAAAAATGTGCAAACAACTGCATTTTTAAGCCAGAAAGTTGAAAGGGATAGAAATCAGCCCAAAATGGCTAAAATTTCAATTTCAAAGGTGGAAACCACTTCTCTAGTGTCATACAGGCAGTACAATTCTCACCACTCCCATTGGTAAGAAGTAGGACTTCCCTCTACCACAGTAAGGTCTGGATAGCTCTGAACACAGAAAATAAAGTCCTGAAACCAGCAAAGCCTGGGATGTGGACTATACTAGCTATGAAAGGCAGGAAATGAGCATAATTAGCATAAAAATGAGAACCTGCAATTCTGAGACAAAGTAAAGGTGCATAGAGGAACACCTAGTTAACAGTTGATTACTACATCTCTAAATTAACCACTGCTCTGCCAGACCTGGCCAGTCTAATACATCCAACCAGGCCATGCACATGCACAATGCAACACACTCTCCACATACACACACACACACACACACACACACACACACACACACACACACACACACACACACACACACACACACACACACACACACACACACACATATATACATGCACAACATACATATAGAAACACACACACATTCATAAGGCTACAAGCATACTCCTACAAACTCTCTCACAATCAAAAAATAATCATATACAAACAGAGCCACTCACATACTCCCACATACAAACAGCTCACACACACACACACACAGACACACAGACACACACAGACACACAGACACATACACACACACACACACACACACACACACACACACACACACACACACACACACACACACACACACACACACACACGCGCACACAAATGGCTCTGTGATACCTACTTACGGTACAAGCCATGAACCCATAGACGGGGTGAATGGATAGTCACTTCTTTCTCAACTACAGAATAAGCAACTTGTTAAAGCCATTCTCTGATTCCATAGCTGCTGCCATTTCTAGGGGAGAGTGCATATCTAATTTGCATTAGTAGTTCCCACAGACTGCTGCATTTGCATATGGCTTTACCAGTGAGACTACTGTTCATACACACTATGTACACTGCCATGATAAAGCTCTAGTGGGAGAGTGGCCTCTGAATCACTCAAGCTTATCACATTGTGGAAACCTCTGGAGTTAGGGTTTCTGCAACACTATAACCCTTTCTTATTCCCAGGGATTGGATGAGATTGAGAAGCCCTCTGAATAGCATGCAGGACCCAATTTCATGGTTTGTAGCCAAGTGCAGGGTGTTTGTGATTCAAAGATAAAGGCTCATACAAGTTGGTCCTACATTATATTCAAAGCATGTGAGTGTAAGTGACAGTGTATGCAGATGAATAACAAACATAAATGTTGCACTTCAGAATCTTTATGTATACACATTACTGGGGAAATTATCTGCTATAAAGTGATTTGCATAAAGGAAATATTAGCACACAGTAGGAATTGTGGGAATTGTAGCAATCAGCTTCATGTATTCTGAGCATTGAAGGGACCTATGCCACCTAGACCAGACTGAAGTGCAATCCATTAAAGCACTGAAAATTACATACCATGGCTGAACTAAGCAGTAAATGGTTAATCACTTTAAAGTGGACTGTGAGTTACTAAGGTCCATATTTATTTATTTATTTATTTATTTATTTATTGCAGTTTGATTACCGGGGAAGTCCACTGGGCATGGAGCCCATTTTCAGTGGAGGCCCGGGGAGAAAAGCTCTAGCAGGAAACAACAGTTAAAATTGTTAATACAATTACATGCAATTACATAAAAACAATATAAAAGTTACATACATATTCAGAGACAGCTTCATTGGAAATAACAGTTATCAGCAGAGAATAAATCTCAACAGTTTCAAATGCTTATGGAGGAAGATACTGGCTAATGCAAAATAAGATTAGGAGATTGATATTTAGTCATCTGAGGTGAGGATTTAGTAGAGGTAAAGTAAGATAAAGGGGGTTAGCCTGGAGAGAGGTGGCAGGATAAAGTGGGAGGGATGGGCTGAAGAGAGCAATTGCATTTCCTGTTTTGATAGAGATAAGAATGTAGGTGTTTTTTGAAGTTGTTGTGGTTTGTACAGGATCTTAGAGTTGAGGGCAAGGCATTCCATTTTTTGGCTATAGTAAAAGATAAGAGTAGTTTACCTGTGGTGCGCTTTGGTTTTTGGACAGAGATTAGGTTTTGGTGGGAAGATCTAAGTGGTCTGGGGGAGAATAAGGTTGTAGAATGTTAGGGAGAGCAGGGCAGTTGGAAGGGTGGAACAGTAATTGTGGGCAATTGTGATTTGGAGAAAGTCAAGGTGGTTGAGGACCACTTCAACTTGTATTAGCCACTATGGTATTTCTAGGAATGTAAGTCCCACATGTGCCCTTATATACTAATATTGGCTTAACTATTTTAACCACAATGACTCTACGTTATCAAACAGAGGGTGCATTGTGAATTTCCCAGCCATCTGCCTTCAGAATACTTGTCAATTTCCTGAATGTGCTGATGCTACATTTGAAGGATCATAGTTGACTATCCCGGAACACATGAGACAGCCACCACTAGGCATGCCTTATATAATATCCCCCTTCTTCCTTCAGTCCTGGATGTCATTAATTACACATATGCTTTAATTAAGGAACCAGCTTGTCTTCATGGGGGATATTTACATCAACTTAATGTGGCACCTTTCTTAGAATTTCTAAGTGGTCTGCAATGCAAATAGCCTCAACAACATGGATATTTTCTATGCTAATTGAGTGTAGGTTGCCAGTAGATGCTCATTGAAATTCCAAGGACTGTAAATATTATCCCAGGAATATTAGAAATGCTGATGCAAATATGAGGGAATATACCATTACACTAAGTCTGAGGTTGTTATACTTTGGAGTATTCTTTTTACTGTAAGGTACAGAATTGTCAGAGTTTTATATATACATATCAGGAGTATAAGGCAAGGCCAAACTCATCAAGGGTGCAGGAACACCAATCCTTAGTCCAACTTTCACTTCAGTCATACTGTTGCCTCTCTTCTTAAGGACACAACCCCTGTAGTTACTACTCCTACTGACACACACTCCTATACTAATTCCAATTTCAGATTCAAACGTGTCACCACCTCTTCCAAAAGAAAGCACATTTTAAAGTTAAAAGCTACCATCCTAGCTTCATACAATTTGGCAGCAAAATACATACCATTTTCAGCTTATACCCTAGTTTATTCCATATCCATTCTCATAAACTATTCAATAAAAGAAAACTATGTACCCACACATTGGAAAAAATCCAATATCCTTTCACTTTGCAAGGACAGAACTTTCTACCTATAGGCCCATCCAAAACACCAGCAGGGATGAAAGGACACCACGAAGAATCAAAAGTTTATTCCAAGTAGTTAAGCGCTTTCTCCCCTGTTGCAAGGGACTTCTTCAGAACAATGACCCAAAGTCACCCATCCCTATATACCCCACCCTAATTAAGCAATTAAAATCAAGTTTCATTAAGTCATTTTCCCCAAACTTTATACATGTAGTTAAAACATTTCTTAAAACCCCCTCCAACTAATTTATAAAAATACAAAAATTACAAAAAATACAAAAAGATACAAAAAATATGCCAGGTATCAATGAGAATATTAGCATTTCTAGTATGTTAAAACTGAGTAACATTTTAGGTTAAAATGTATATATGATTCACATTTTTGTTTGGTCAAAAGGCATATTTTTTGTCATTTTTGTATTTTTATAAATTGGTTGGAGGGGTTTTAAGAACTGTTTTAACTACATCTATAAAGTTTGGGAAAAATGACTTAATGAAACTTGATTTTAATTGCTTAGTTGGGGTGGGGCATATATAGGGCTGGGGTACTTTGGTTCATTGTTCTGAAGAAGTCCCTTGCAACAGGGAAGAAAGCGCTTAACTATTTGGAATAAACTTTTGATTCTTCACGGTGTCCTTTTATTCCTACTGGTGCTTTGGATTACTTGGCTTTGTACTGGATATGTGGTATCTATAGGCCCATTGCCATCTTGTCTCCTTTAGCCAAAGTGCTTGAAAAGTGTATTCAAGCTCAACTCCACAGATTCATCAATGATAATAACGTTTTATCACTCTCACAACATAGTTTCCTTGCTCACCAAACTACAACTGCAGCTCATATAAACTTCTTCACCTCCATAAACCAATACAGAAATGAGGGTAAACTTGTCTCCACTGTTTTGTTAGACTGCTTTCCATCCTATCATGTCTTGCAAAGACTCTTTAGGTTTAAACCTGACCCATTCCCTCTTTCCTGGTTCCAAAGCTATGTATCTAGTGGGTCTTAAGCCATAAACTTGCATAATATCTATTCCACGTTTTTCCATGACTTTAGGTGTCCCACAGGGATCAATAATTACCCCTTACTCTTTAACATCTTTAGAAATTATCTCCATACAGCAAAAAAAAAAAAAAATACAAGATACAACCCTAGTTCTATATGTGGATGACCCCACATTAATCTGTGCTAATACTAACCTCCTTTCACTTGAGAAAAAAACACAAAAGTCACTCTCATGAATTAAATCATGGTTAACCAAATCATAACTCTTTCTAAACCCTAAAAACAGCAAGTTAATCCTCTACACTCCTAACCAATATACCTCTTTTTATAGTATCTTCATCAAACAATACTAGAATGGAGTTCATCTCCCATACTCAATTTCTTGGAGTCATCATTGACAAAAACCTAAAATTCAACCTTCATATGAACAAAGTTGTCATAAAGAAACTAACAAAACTGGTAGCACTATACAGAGCTGATCTCTACTTCACTAGCTCTACTTGAAGACAAGTCACTTCTACATTCATTCTCCAACCTCTGTTCTATGCTGTCTTCATTCTGATTAATCTACAAACCATTCAGTTCCACTTGTAGAACAATGGTCTTAATAAGATTGCAAAGTGTGCTACTAACAAATATAAAGTTCATCACTCCCTGGCAATAAAGCAACTTTCCTGGCTTGGACTTTCAACCTGCTTAGGACAGACTCATCTACAAACAAACTTGCTTCCTCAGCAGAGCTAATATCCTAAAACTCTTCTGTCCCAGTAGGGCTCTCTATTCTGCTGATAACTTGCTTCTTATGACAACCGAAACTAACAACCACTTCAGAAGCTGTCTTTACTTCTGTCATGTTGCTAGGCTGTGGAACTCCAGGGTTTATATTAGATCAGTGAATACTTAAGAGAACGCTGATTGATCAACCTTATTTTAGCAAAAGTTAAAAATATCGAAGCAACAGAAACTCAAATTTTTCTTAGGGAAAGAATTTGCTTGTCCATTTCTGTTGCTTCTGTATTTTCAGTGCTGTGGTGGAAAGTTACTGGTTGGATTCAGTTAAGTGTGCGATTGTGTGGATGTGAGTGTTAGGGTGGGTTAGGTGAGTTAGGGTTAGGGCTCAGGTTATGTATGTGTGCGATTGTGTGGACGTGAGGGTTAGGGTGGGTTTAGGTGAGTTAGGGTTAGGGAGCATGTGAGGTGAGTGTGCGATAGTGACGGACCTTAGGGTTAGAGTTTGGGTTAAGGCAAGTGGATAGTTAGTGGTGTGTGCATAGTTTAGTATAGGGTTAGGTGTCAGATTTTAGGTGTATGTGTGTGGATTTCTGTTTGTTTGGTGTGCTTGTGTTGTGTGTATGTGTTTTGGACCAGCGATTTTTTTCCCTAGGAAAAAAATCACTGATCTGACAGTTCAAGATTGTAAGCTTTCGCTTAGATAAGATTGATCAATCAGCATTCGCTTTTTAAGCTTTCACTGATCTAATATAGACCCAGAACTCCATTGCCTTTGAAATCAAACAACTTAACAAAAATAAGCCTTTCAAGGATCATCACGAAGATCACCTTAAAAATAAATGGCTATGACCCTGCACATGCCAAGATTAATTTTGATACCCGCTATTGGACACTACTTCCTATACAACCTCTTTTCTCCTTTGCTCCCTACTTTCAGTCACCATATCTGCAAACTTGGCATACCTTAGATTCCTCAATGTTTTCTTCTTTCAAGCATCTGTAATTCTATGAAATAGGGTAAGCCTATCATTCACTACTTGTACACACTCTTACCCAACAGCTGTCTCTGCAGTCGCTAAATATTTTTCTAGCTACGTATCTTAATATTTCATCAGGACTTCATATATTAACTTTGTCAGAGTCCTAAATATTGACAACCATATATATTAACATTTTATCGGAACTTCGTATGTTAAATTTGTCATAACCCTGAATAATGAATGTCTGCTCTGCAACATTGTTTTTGTACCTATGCAATCCTGAACTTACAACTTAAAATCTCTATAAATCTCGTTATCTGTCACTAGTAATGTTTGCATATGTAGGTACTCATAATTTTTCAATGTTATAATATCTTTGTATTACACTGTATTGTCTGTTTGGAGCTGGAGATTTTCTCAATGGGTCTCTGCTGAAAAGGGGTAAGTTCTAATTACCCCGGTCAGACTAACCTGATAAACAGATGTCAGTCAATAAATATATAAATAAATAAATAACCACTTGAATGGAAGAGATGGACATCTCCTCCTCCTATGAACAATGAGCTCAGTACAGATTAGCAAAAGAAAAATGGCAACATACAGAAGAAACATGTGTCACTATAACAGGGTCACACAGATTATAAGGATACATATAGCAGAGTAGCTATTATGCTGAAACTAGTGTGGACTACTTGATGTAGTACATGGTCTGTTCACCCTTTATACCAGAAATTACCAATTGAAGCAAAAAAGTTACCCATCAACATTTTTACAGGAAAGAGGGGGCTCATCACACAACAGCATGCAACTTACAGACAGTAAGAACTAATTTACTTGTTTTCCATTGTGAATTGGATCCCCCACTGCAAACCCCATGTGATGCCTCTGCCCTGGCCCAGCAATCAAGGAGCATCAATCCTTACCACTAACACCAGAGAGGGCATCTCATATAAGAGGAAAGGATAACAAATACACACAGTAAAGTAAAATTTCCCTTAAGTGCACACACAGAGATCACAGTCAGTCTGGGGCTGGTCGCTCCCTTGCTCACCAGGTCCCCAATAAGACTCTCCACTGGCACAGCTATAGGGTCCAGATCTCAGCCTAGTTGGCAAGCTAACCTCCAGTACCCTCTCTGTCCAATCAGTGTTTTGTGTCCCTGCCCAAGTAGCTGACACACACATACACACTTTGAGATAAGTATACAACTTCACGGACAGTCCTGGAAAAGGCTGACACAGATTCTCCAGCTGTGCCTCTTTACCCAGACTATACGGTAGAAATTACTGCCAACACCAGCTAATAATTATCAGCTACCCAAAGGCCCTTAAAAGGGTGTCCAATTATTACTGTGCAATATTATTATCCAATTGGTAGTATAGCCCAGGGATAAAGCTATAGGAGTGACTTAGACAGTAAACTCTATAAATATGCAATGTACTCTAGAGCTTAACTTATCCCTACATAAACCAGCCACAGTTGAAAAGGGTTTAAAATATTTAATGTTGTTGTTTGTCTTTCGGCTTTTCCCAGTTAGGGATCACCACAGCTGAACTCCGTTCCGCTAATGATTGGCAGTAATAAATACTAAAAACACAAGACAATACTACTACACCACAGTGCTATTTAAGAGTTCAGAGATCACACAGAAACTTAAAATAATTCAGTAGTACAGTTCTGACATAACAGAAAAACACTTAGGTTAATCTTTATAATTCCTGGCTACTTCTAGGAAAAAACACAGTTCTAACATACTACTTACATAAAGAGAGCATAAGGCAGTGCTGAGTTAGATAGTCAGACAAAAATGCTTCACAATCTCTGTTTCTCACTGTTTAAATTGAAACTCCAGTTCTGATAAACATTACATCATCTTTTTCACCATTCCCGGAGTTCCCAGGCTACACATTAACTGCATTTACATTATTTTACACTTGGACATTCCACATGTAAATTCTGGTCATTAACTTTAGCCTTAAAACAATAGGCAGGATGCTTACTCCAGACTCATCAACTCCAAATTCTAACTTCAAAGGAACAGACATAAATTCATTTTAATTTCAAAGGACCAATAAGAAATGTTTGACTTAGTTTTCCTTACAGCAGATGGCAATGTTGCCACATTGTTGAAACAGCCTTTCTTTGCATTTAAGACACAAGCATGTATTTTACATTTATATTTACAAATGCCGGAATTGTGTATCAAATTCTGTTTGACTAGGCTGGCAGCCTTCACCCTTCTCTACCAGTCTTCACATCCTTCATTAGAACAATGGTGTGGTTAGTAGTCCAGAATGGATGCTTGCTAATTTTCAAGTCATAATTTTGGTTGAGTTGACCTATTCACATTTAATGCAGTTCATCTGGACTGAGTGTTTCTAGCTCCATAGCTAAAACGTTTTTAATTAGTTCATACCTTTGTTCAGCCTTGTCCTGTGCAAATGAATGAAAACCTTGCAAACCATTAGTAGTGCTATCAGTGTGTAAGTATACATCTGTATGCTGTACAGCCACGTGCATAGGTTACTAGGAATGCAGCAAAAGTCGATAGCACAATTCAAACTTATTATATTTACTATATGCTTTGTTGTTCTGTTATACTATACTCCGATAATGTAATAATACAGACTAAAAGCTTATTGTCACATACTTTGGGGTTATGGACGGCTGAATGTACACAGCTGTAAACAATGATTAGGGCTATTACTGGTGTCTGTCTTCCTTTAGTACTTATAAGCATTTCACATTGACAAGTCATCCGATTCATGCTACCATTCACAGTATATTTCTACAAAACTATCTACATTATGTTATATTAAAATGAGCTCAGATGCAAAATTTACCAACCAAAGTTATGAGATTAGGAGATGCTATGTTAGTAATAAATTAATTTAAATGCAAAAAAAAAAAAAAAAAAAAAACAGCTATAGAATTAAAATAATGATACACCTCTCTGGAGTTGGGGCTTTCCAGGAATAACAGCAAATGTTGTTCAAAATACAATTAATTGATTCAAATACTGTTTTGTAACAAATGTTTATGAAGCTATAGCAAAAACCTCAAGATTTAGAAACCAAATCACAATGAGACACTGAAGAGTCAGTTTATAAATTCTTTGCAACTTTGAAAATACAAAGTAAAGTTTATTATTGATCATTGCACATATGCAGCCAGGCTAGACAGAGACACACTGACCCCATCTGACCCAATAACTGGTTTTGCATATCCCAATGTAAAGAAGATATTCTTTCAGCTGGAATTATGCAAATAACAATTACTAATATTAGGTATCGTACTTCCTCATTTTCAGATTTATCACTTAACTAAAAGCAAAAAATATGAAAATTTATACAAACATAACACAGGAAATTTGGCACAATAAAGAAATGTCCACATGTATTTTAATACTAAGCTTTTTTAATACTCTTTGCAGCCACTGCCTGTAAACTATCTCCCCACTCTAATCAATCAGCACATTTGTTTCCTCATCACCAAGGCAAGTGTTGACTGGGAGGGCCCAACTATTTAGGCAGCCATTAGGGTTGTCCTGAAGGTTTTCCTCTTAGCTCCATGGTCCTCAGGAATGCCCAGATTGCAAAGTCAGAGGGGGACATGCAATGCTCTGCTTGTGCTGGTCATCCATTACTTTGACAAAGAATGTTGCCAGCAAGCAGATCTGGCCCTCACCACAATCATGAGAAGTGATTTACCCCAGTCTTCACTTGAGAAATTGCACTTTCCAATGTACTCCAAACTATCTGCTAAACTCCCCATAACCCTGGGAAAAGTGAGTGGGTCTTGCACCTTCACTTCTCTACATCCTTAACTAGCTTCCCCAGTGCCGGAACACTACGCAATCCCTGTCAGCCTGGGACACAGTCTGGGTTCCGGCCAGGTTTACCACCAGGATTTGAACTGTTGGGCTGATCATTTTCAACAATGCATGTAAAGTCAAAACAAAAGATTTAGAAGGAAACAGATACTGGATACAAATTTGTTGATGCTTTGGACTGATAAGATGATTTTATGTGCTATGACTTATATAACATTAAAATAGATCATGAAATTAAATGTAACAATTGTGTATTTTTTTTTTATTTATTAGGAAGTTCCTTTTTGGTCCGTTTACCTTCTCCAAAAATATGCTCCCTTAAACTTTAACTGTCCCTTTTCGTGTTTTATCATATTTATTTCTCCACTGTACTGTTTATTCATCGTTTTTTTCTTTTATTCTATTATTCAGTTTAATTTTAAGGTTCAGAAATAAGGACAGAATGCTGGTGAAATACAAAATGGAAATAATTTGAAATCTCAAGATCCTACACTCTTCTGGTCCACAATAAATAAAATCTTAAACCCTGGAAAAGCTATCAAACCCATGCCATCTACTCCCCGACAGAAAAAAAACATAGGTTTGTAGGAGGTTACTAGGCTAGTGGCCCTAGAGCCCTTACAAGCCTATCCATGATAATTCCAAGTTGCCCCATCTGTCTTTATTAAGTGAAAGTATTTTGCAGAGTGGGTCTCTGGTCAACACTGACTACCCCTGTCCATGAGGGACATGGGCATGACCCCCAGGGTATATTTGCGGTCTCTCATCCATTTGTCTAAGTTGTACTTAAATACAATCAATGAGAAGCTCTGCTTCATGTGAATTGGAAGTTTGTTCCAGAGGAGCAAAAGTCTCTGAGAGACATATTTGTCTCTCCATCATGTTCTGTTAATGTCACAGGCTAGGGTAAATTCCCTAAAGTGATTGACTCTTGTGCTGCTAGATTTGTGTATGTGAAACATATTCATCAGAGCAGGGTCAGAGACTGCCCTGTAGGCCAAACACAAGTCTCCTCTCAGCAGCCTATAGGATATAGAGTGCAGTGACAGGGCTTTTAGTCTTTCCACGTACGTCAGGGTATAGAAGCCCTGTATTTTCTTGTGCCTGTTGAGGTACATGCAAAAGTGAGCACTGTACTCTGTTAGTGGTCTGATGAGGGTCGAGTACAGTGGAGCTATAACATCCTTTGACTCGGATACAATGCTGTTACTTATGACATGCACAACATAGAATGCTTTCCTTACCACACAGGAAACCTGACAGTCAAAGTTCAGATTGCTATCTACCTGTGTTCCTAGGTCTTGCATAACTGGGTTTGAGCTTATGGTGTTTTCAATACTGTAGTTATCAGGAAATTCTAGTTTGCCAAAGGGAATAATAATGCACTTGTTTCCATTTAGTTTTAGATCATGGCTTTGGCACCAGTCATTTGTCTGTGTTAGCCCTTCCTGTAGTATGGCAACATCATTGGGGGACTCAATGATTGCATCCAATTTGCAATCATCAGTGAACTTAGTAATCCAAAGGCCATATCATTTAGCCTGGACTTCTGAGAAGTATATTCCAAACAGTAAAGGACCCAGCACAGAACCTTTTGGTAAGCTACTGGTGACGGATCTACTGGGACAGAGGGAGTCACCAACTTTGACAGTATGTGTTTTGTCAGTGAGCCAATTGGCTACCCACCTAGTGATATAAGGGTTAATCCCTAACTGAAAGAGATTTTGGTGATACCTGAATGGAAGATTGTGTCAAAAGCCTTGGCCAGGTCAAAATAGGCAGTATGGACTGTCTTACCTTCATCCAGGGCTTTGGTGACTTTCTCAAAGAAATCCACCAGGTTTAATAAGCATGATCTACCCTTAATGAAGCCAAATTGGGTTGGGTCTAGAGTATGAAGGTCACCTATGTCCTTGTTGATAAGGTCCCCAATGATTCTTTCCATGGCCTTGCAGATGAGACTGGTTAGACTTATGGGTCTATAGTTCGCAGAGTCTGTTGACCCCCTTCCCCCCTTTTGTGCAAGGGGATTACTGTTGCTGTTCTTCACTCCTCTGGAACAAAGCCATTTCTCAGGTTATGGTTAAAGAGAGTGCTAAGCGAGTCTGCTAGGCCCTGTTTTAGATTGCTTAATAAGCATCCTGGAATGTTATCTGGTACCATTGAGGCAGTACTTTTGGCCTTGGAGAGCAAAGATAAGACCTGATATCTAGAGATACTAGGCAGACGACTGGTGTCGAGTATGCTTTGGGGTATTGATGGTGGGGCAAGGAGGGGGGTGAAGTTGCACCAAATCTGTCAGCTAGCAGGTTGGCTATTTCCTCCAGTGCAGTAGGAATGGTACCATCTATTACCAGTTGTAAACAAAGCTGGGCATTCCCTTTTAGGTTTCAGACATAATTAAAGAATTCCTTATGATTATCCTTAGCTAGGGATGCTATTTTAGGTTCACACTTAGCTTTACAGGATTTCACAAGTATAGAATAGTGTGTGTTGTACTTTTAAGAATCATTTCCAAGGACATCATGTGCATATAAATAGCAAGCACGTGCTAGCTTCAGTGTCATTTTGAGAATGCAGCCAGAGGGTGAACATCTATGAATGTGATAGCTAGTGTGATTATAAGTTTATCTAAGTTAAACTTTTAAGTTCCCAATTCTGATGTGTTTGTACATAATAAAGCTGCTTGAACAGAACTCACAGAGGTTCATCTATTTTTTTTCCTCACCAGAAGAGTGACAACAAGATTTCTGATTTGTTTGTTCAAGCTGAGGAGGGAATTCTACCTATGCTAAGTCAGTTCCCTCTTATTCGTAGACATCATTTCCTTTTTTTTGTTATATAACTTGTTTATACTTGGACCTTGGTTTGATCTGGTCAGGTATGGACAGGTTTATACAGCTGCTTTAGCATTTGTACAGGGCATCTGAGTACACCTCTGCATAGGAGTCCCCAGGCTGTCTGAGTGTGGAGGTATAGAATTTTATAAATTTTTTTCAGGTCCAATAATCCCTGTGAATGAGACAGTTTTATGGTCCAACTTTACCAGGGAACGCAACACACAGAAGGGAGTGCAGTGAGTCTCCATGTTCGTGACTACTATGTCTAGGACATTCGAGCCCCCTGTGGGGGTGCAGACTATCTGTTCTAGAGCATTTGAATTAACAAAGTCAAGGAACCTCTGGGTGAGCATGTTTGCACTTGTATATGTCACCCTTTGAAAACACCCATGACTAAGGTGTTGAGTTGTATGGAGAGTGATTCCAGTAAATCCAGATAGGCTGTGTAGTTTCCTTGGTTCATGGTGGAGGACCTATGTCTAGCAATAATGTGGTAAGGTATTTTGCCTGGAGTTAATTGGACATGGAGTAGTTTGAGAGAGTCATATTGTTTGACCAGTCTCAAGGTGTAATTGGCTTTAATAAAGATGGATACCCCTCCACCTTTGGTTCTTGCTCATTTTGAGGCCTGAACTTGTGGAAGGCATTGCAGCATTGCATGGCCAGGGTGCTCTCTGCATTCTTGAACCATGTCGCAGTAACAGCACAGGCATCAACACCTGCCAAGGTGAGGAGTACTTCCAGGGAGTGCAGCTTCATGTTTAGACTTCTAGCATTAAGCAACAGAACCTTGAGTTTGCTTCGAGTGGAATTTCTTACATCGGAAATTTTGTTGTTTTGACATTGCCTAAAAAAGGCACTATGGGGGAGGCAGGCACCTTTTCCAGTATCTGAAATCCTAGAGGAGACAGGTGCAGACCAGCTCTAGTTAAGCAGTGTGGCCTGATGACCATGTCATCCCAGGCTGATAGATACTGGATCCCCCTGGACTGGCACCAAAAGCTAAGCCATGTTTTTAAGTCCATCATTTTTTGTTTATAATGTGGCATCATCTTGGGAGAAGTTAGAATGCTGCTTAGGGCTAGGGTCATACCTGCCTGGGACACATAGTCTGAGAGTTCAGTCATGTTTCTCTTCATATATTCCAAAGAGATACATCTCAAGTCATTCACCCCAACATGAACTATGACCGAGTCATAACTGTACTTGTTGTAGAGTGACTTCAGTGCATGCATGATCTGATAGATCCTAGCACCAGACAGGCAGCTGCCTGTGACCTTCTGCTTATGCAGCCTGGTGAGGGAATGTCTGTGTTTCTTACAATGGAGTCACCTGTGACCAGGGCATTTGGTTTAGAGGTGTTTTGCCTTAGGGGCTTACTTGTTTAGACACATTTTTACATGTTATCATGTGTAGTGGTTTCTATTTCTGTAACAGTGTGTACTTGATTTACATTTGGGAGGTCTCTGAACTTTTGGTATACTTCTAGTGAGTACCTCCACATATGTGAGTCTATGTTTCATGCCTTTAGTTTGTGTAAGAGGTGAAGAGTGTGTACTGACAACCTATTTGTTATCTGGTTTGTTGTTACATGAGAGAAGTGATTCCAATTGCATAGTGTATTTAAATCTCTCACATAGGGTATTTGTTTGCTCTAGGAGTAAATGGTTGCCAGTATACATGACGCTACATTGCCTCAGTATTTCCATGTCAACCAAGTTGGTCAGAGAAATGATGGAAAACTGTCAATTATAGCAGGTTTTTACTGTATGAGCTATTAGGGAAATGAGTGAGCTAGATTTTCCAGTTTTTGCACAAGAACTATCAAGCTAATAGAGAAAGCAGTGGGTTAGATTGACCAGTTTTTGTTCTAGGACTATCAAGGTTTGTTAAATTGAGGGTTGTGGGTGACAGGTGTGGCAACACTGCTCAGTGCACAACTAAGTTGCCTTTGGTGCAACAAAGAAGCTCGTGAGGGTTCCACTAACAGTTGTCTAGGAAAACATTGTGTTTCAAGGAATTTGCTTCTGTACAGAGCACCACTAACCCACGATGTCCAGTGACAAGCAAATGCAGAGCTTAAATACAGGCAAAATTAAACAGTTTTAAGGTAATCTACCAATAAAAAGTATAAAATGAACATTCCTCCAGCAATTCCCAGCTTAGACAAGGCTGGATCCACACTCTTTGTCAAAAGGGTGCAGTGGAGCCTTTCTTAATGTAAGATGTCTGGTTTAGTGCTCAAGTATAACAGAAAAAGGTGACATTCATCAGGTCTGAATCTAGACTATGCTATTTAGTCTGAAAATGCAGTTGGAAACAAGTGCAGAAAATATGTAGTCATAACAGTAAAAAGGCAGAAAAAAATACAGTGATCATATACAGTGCTATTTAAAAAATGCAATAGAGACACAAACTATACTTATTTTCTTGATATAGAAATCTCAGTTGTTTCCCTAATCTAAACAGACCAGGCTACGTTCCAGTGCACTAGACGGAGTATCCACTGACCTCTTGATGTTAAAACAAATGCTTGTGAGAGTGTAAGAATAAACTACTTTATCCAACAGCTAGCAAGAAAATGAATTCAGATCAAGTAAATTTGTAGAACACACAATGAGAGGCAAAATGCACTTTTTCAATACAAGCACTACGAAAGGCAAACAGATAATTCAATATTATCAATAGCAGTGTAGAAAATGAGGAGCTTATTAAGCTCAATTTACAGGTTTAAAAAGCACATCAGCAAAGGGGAAGGTGGGTAGGAAACACTAGCAGGGAATCATGAACAGTGCTTTAGTGTATGCAGGCTTTAAATTTATTCAGCAAAAGACAAATGGCTAGAAATGCACTGTGTAATTAAATATCACTCAAGAGAAAATTAACCCTTGAAAAAAAAAAAACATGTGAAATGTGCAGCCTGCATAGATTTAAGTGGCTACCCCTGACAAAGAACAAAAACAGCAGGCCAAGCAGATTTCTTAAAAGAGAAAACAAATAGAACAGAAAAACAGAAAGCACCTATAGCAGTCACAGAAAAATAATATAGGTTTACTTTCCTTGCCCAACAGGGAATCACCAACATTACTTTAGTTTATGCAAGCTTGATTTTTTTAGATAAGACAAATACACAGAAATTCACTGTCTATTTAAATATCACTCAAGAGACAATGAAGCCAATGGAAAAAATTGTGAAATGTGCAGCCTAGATAATTTAAGTGTCCACCCCTCACATTGAACAAAAACACCAGGCCAAGCAGATTAGCAGCAGTCAATATTATGTGAGGAATCAAGGAAGCTGCACTTTCCCATGAAGATCTAAAGTGACATTTGCTGAATCTGCACC
Organism: Protopterus annectens; assembly: GCF_019279795.1. Lineage (NCBI taxonomy): Eukaryota > Metazoa > Chordata > Ceratodontiformes > Protopteridae > Protopterus > Protopterus annectens. The sequence continues at coordinate 1,062,740,511 of NC_056744.1, read as the reverse complement.
TGTGGTCATTTGGTGTGAAAACCATGTTTCCTTGGATCATTTCTCTCTGCATTACCCTTATAAATGGGCTCAACCTAATGTGAACTGCCCAGTCAGTAAAATGCAACAGTAAATAAAAGAAATAAGTGTTTTCATTCATATGGAACACCTGAGTTATTATGTTACTAAGTGTTGTGGTTACTTAAGACTCTTAAGGAACTGTTTTCAATTCATGATGTTTTATTCTGAAGTACTGAACACCCATGGCAATGCAGACTATAAAGGTAATACCTTTTCTTTCTTCAGAAATAATTTATGATACTATAAACATGATCTTAGTACTTCCAGAGTGTGCAGGGTAGATTTACTTCTTAATTGTTCATTCATTCATTCATTCATTCATTCATTCCTTCATTCATTTATTCATTCACTCACTCACTCACTCATTTGTTTATTAAATTTTGGTAACCAGGAAAGTGAGATTGGCAAGCCTACTCTTTTTACTCCATGACCAGGTTTCCCATAGTAAATTAAAAATGTTATTAATTCTTAACACCATAACAAGAATTGCAACAAAATGTAGTCAAAAGAATAATACAGGCATTTTAAATATTTTGTATTAAAGGAGTATGCCTCATGAGAATGAAATACACTTATAGCATGATTGTCTACTTTTATAGTAATTATAGTAGAAGATTGTTAAATTTGAAAGGGGAGTAAAGATGTTTTTTTGTAAATGGCTTGCTATAGTTTACAAATAGAAGTCTTTATTTTGTGCTTCATTCAAAGAGCTCAGTGGGTGAGAATCAGGTTTGGAGCAGTGAGTGGATCTTTTGTTAACGAGATCCTGTAGTCCAGGATTTGTTTCTCCCAGCCTCCATTTTCCTACGGTGTGGCTTTCATTAAAGCACACAATTAGACATTGTTCCTGGATTGCCCCTAAAAGAAACATCTGTGTTCAGATGGCTAACTTGGTTAACAAACAGACAAATAAACAAAAAATAAAATACCTATAGTATAGCAGAAAATGTCCCACATGGATTGGTATAACATATAAGCACCCAACATATACATGTGCACCCCATCTTTGGAGATTCATAATGCAGAATATAAGGGCCAACAATTACTATGAGGATGCAGGGCTAGCTTCTTAAGATCTTCACAGATCAACAGCATAGCTAAGTATCAATAATCCCATGAAATACGTCTTCTCTATAACAACATTCCTGAAAAGATAACATAATTAATATTCCCAAATTAAAAATACTAATTCATTGTAACACCTGATTAAACAAGATTATATAAAATATCATATCAGCAAAATTGTATTCCTTATATGGATGAAAACAGTTTATTACAGTAGTAATTTAATGCTTCCTTTATCAATTAATTCTTAGCTGTTACATAAAGATGGGGATTCCAAGTTTTATTAATATCAACATAGTCAGGGTCTGCCATTGCTTTTAACCATGTGCCTTTATACTGATGCTGAAGAAGTTTCTACTGTGTATGTTATGAAACTGGTGATGGTATTTCAGCTAAAGAGAACAACTGAGGAGCTTAGTAACATGTAGACAGACAACTGAGGTGCTCGGTAACATGTAGGTAGACAACTGAGGAGCTCAGTAACATGTAGGTTGACAGAGACATAAAGGGACCTGGTTAGACATATTGCAAGGGGACATGAGGAAACAAAAGGAGAATGGGCAGGAGACTAGAGCTGGAACAGTGAAGAAGAAGCCAAAAAAGACTGAATGTAGCTAGAGAATAACAGTTGAAGAGTGGATGTGGATAAGTAAAGGAAATACGTAGAATCACACATAAGCCAAATGGAGAAAAGAGGGAAAAGAATGATATAAATTAGATGAAAACTAAAGTAGAAAAGGGATCATAGAAGTGAAGAAAGAAGAGAGTATGCGGTGCCCTATACAGGAAGAAAGAGCAGGGGGACCAAAGAGTAAGGGAGTAGTGCTAGACTGTCAGGTAGCTTACAGAGGAAGAACACCACTGATTAGGAGACAGAGCCTTACAATTGGTGCAACAATGTCTTAAAAGGGCATTCAGAAGAGAGTAGGTCTACACAGGACTGGAAAACAGAGATGTCAGAGAAGGGAGACAGATGAGTCCTAATGAGCACATACTTTTTTTAAATAATTTGCTAATCAGGTAAACCCATTAGGCTCAAGGGCTTTTTTCAACAGTGGCCCAAGACTGCCGTCTGAACAAGTGGCTTTATTATAGTAAGGCAGCAAGCAAACAAAGACTGAAGGAATTAAGTACTGGGCTATACAGTGAAGCTTTTTAGTAGATCAAAGCCTTAATACTCTGTACTGAACTGCCAGCCATTGATTACATGGAATGTTAGGTTGGCAGACAAGTCAGAATGAAGTGGATGATTGACAGTAAGAAATGATTCAGGTCTCAGACTAGACGGGGTACACCAGGAAATGATAAAGCTTCTCTTAGATGGTAGAAATTGCACATATGTCATAGTATACATGGGCAAAAATAAGTTGTTTGTTCAAAAACAGACCACTTTTCTTTCATAGCTTCCATACTCATTATATCAATTTGTTACCTTTGCTTTACCTTTCTGGATATTATACCTTCTGCTTATTCTACTCTGCAATCCATTTCCTAACTTCTACTCCCTATGTACTCCTTTAAAATAAAACTCTCCTCACTTACTTATGACATTGCTACCAAAGGGCTGTATTTCCCCCATAGATAGCTGTGTAATATACGTTTGGTACACCATTAACTTGTATATCAAACACTATTTAAAATCAAACTAAGTAAACTCTATTGTCTTCTCCTAGATAACCAGAGCTGTTAACATATCAGATCCGAGGCCCAGACAGCCATTGGCTTCATCCTTCGTTATAACATCATTACAAGCCTCAAATTGCCTTACTTAACATTAGTATTTTTAACAACAAAAAGATCCAGTTAGAAATGTACTTACTTTCACTACATTTTGATTTGTTTGCTATAACAGAATCCTAGCTAAAAGACTGAGTGTGTGCATGTGTGTGTGTGTGTGTGTGTGTGTGTGTGTGTGTGTGTGTGTGTGTGTGTGTGCGTGTGTGCGTGTGTGTGTGTGTGTGTGTGTGTGTGCGTGTGTGCGTGTGTGCGTGTGTGTGTGTGTGTGTGTGTGTGTGTGTGTGTGTGTGTGTGTGTGTGTGTGTGTGTGCTATTAAAACCTATCAACTTTCTACACACAATAGCCCCTGTACAAGAATAGGCAATCAAATCCTTCTATACATTACAAACACAAATATATATGTTTAAAATTCACTAAATCCTCTCCACAACAGACATTTCATCAAACTAGATGTTTTCCACATTGATTGTAGGAAAACACACTAAGATAAATATAAAAGCCATATACAACCCTTCCCTTCCACTCTTACCTTTTTACCACATACTGTTCAGCTTATGTGTTTTACCTTTTATTCAAGCAGTGCCATAGCTCTTGGGACTTCAACAATAATGCAACAGGATCATCATCTAAAAAAGCTACTCAAATCCTTGAATTTCGCTCAAACTATGAACAACCCAACAAAGGCAAATAAGGGAATGATTCTATTCTTGTTCTTTTAATTTCCAGCATCCTTTATATATGTACTAGCCTTTAGTTTATCTAAACATTCTGAGTGACCACTACAAAGTTCACTCTAGTCGATCATTCAAAACCAAATCTCTTCCTCCATAATATGTATATGGCTGCTCAGTTCCTTAAAGTCTAGAATTCTCTTTATTCTCCCAACTTAACAGGTTAGCTTGGAATTTCACTTTCAAAATTACATATCCAATCACTGCCTACTTTTAATCTGAATGTACAATAAACTTAGTAAGCTATAAAATCTTTTTTTTTTCCCTGTGAGAAAAAGGAAGCATTGGATTTATATGTGCTCATGGATTACTAGTGAATTTAATACCCATTCAGAAGAGGAGATGAATCCTGCCTTAACTAAAAGAAACCTCCACAAGAAAAAAAAAACTTTCGGAATCTCTGTCAAAGGTTTAAAAAGAAATGTAAATTGGACTAATTGTGCAAAAGCTGTGTATCAAGGAAATAAGCAAACAATAATATCTATTCTCTATCTTCTAGTTTAACCCAAATCCAAATAATAATGCTGGTCTTATAGGTATCATTCCAACAATTCCACTTCTGATTATATGCCACATTTTATTTCAAAATGACCTTAGACGAGTTCATTCTCAGACTAATTAAAATTAGGCTATGCTCCAAACATGATAAATTACATCATGCTTTTCTAAAAGCTGGCGTCTTCCCCATTGTTAGATCCCTCATTCATATATTTCAACTTTGCCCTCAGCTCAGGACTACTTTATAAGCAGTTTAAATGCACACGTTAATTCTCCTGCCCAGACAACAGATACAAGAAGCTTACAAGAATTCACAGCTATATCTAATTCATGCTATATAACTAAAGTCTTTGTGTCATTACCGAACAGCATGGTTTTAAAGCAGCCTTTAATAATAACTGCATTTATATTATTTACACAATTTGCAGCAACATAAGCAATGGTTTATATACACTGCTAGTATTTCATAGGCATGAGCACAGCCTTTAGTTCAGTTAGTCATTATGCTTTAAAAAAAAACTTGAAACAACAAACTTCGGACCCCAGAGCAATAATATGATTTAAAAATGTCTTATACCACAGAACCTTAGAAATTATTATAAGAATAAACATCTTTGATATTGGAATAGCAATAAGTGGGGACCCCCAAGAATCTCTCTCCTCTTCTCTCCTCTCCTCTCCTTTCTTCTTCTCCATATAGCAGCATTACAATCTATGTAGACGGCATATATTCCTTAGCTCAGTGTCAAATGTCTTCCCTTCCCGAACATCACATTGTACACAGATGACATATCTTCTTTAAATCTGTGCTATTTGTATATGCACTTTAATCATCACTCAGTTAGTATTTGGCTTTAAAGCTATTCAGAGAAATCCTAAGGGCAGCATGTGAATACAGCAGAAAATACCTTCATTACTAGCTAATCAGCAAGCAAAAGACAAGATTTATATCTCAGAATGCACCAAGTACTGCAGTGTGCACTGAGTGATCAACAGCCTGATACACTGGACACATTTTCATGCAGTTACCAGCTGTAAGCTGCATACTAGTAAACATATCTATATATCTATATCTATGTATCTACAAATATATATATATATATATATATATATATATATATATATATATATATATGGATCAACTTCACAAGCTTGAAGTTTCAAAACTTTGAACTGCAAATGTCGACACCATAACATCAAGATTTATGAAACTTTGAAATTGTAATAAAAAAATAAAAAGAAAAAAATGTTTTACCTTTTTGGAGTGGGGCAAGCCCCCCACACCCCAGATCTCCTGCTAAATAAATATACCAACTAGGAGTTTGCACTACAGTGAGGAAAACAGTAAATTTCATGTTCCACGCTGTATGGCAATTTCCATTCAAATTATTCGAAGTTCAAAACTTCGATCTTATGGTCTTGACCATTTGCAGTTCGAAGGTATGAAACTTCAAGCTTATGAAGGGAATCCATATATGTATAGATATAGATATAGATATACATATAGATATAGATATAGATGTAGATGTAGATGTAGATATAGATATAGATATAGATATAGATATAGATATAGATATAGATATAGATATAGACATAGACAGATATGGTTTACTATTGAATTCTGTATGCTTGGAAGGTCATGTTGAGCATTCACATAACCTTCCCTGAAAGTCAGCATGCAGAATACTGGCAAGCCTGAAAACTATTTAAGACATAAAACTCCCTACTGCTCCAGACCCAGGATCAAGGGTTAACATGAGTATGGAAGGGGGGCAAGTTCAAACAGTCTTTAATGTCAGTATTCAACATTCTGACAGTCAGAATGCAGGGTTCGCACAGCTTGACTCGACCTTCCAAGCATTGATAATGTGTGTGTGTGTGTATGTATGTGTATATACACTAAGGCAGTTCATCTACTGGGAGATTTTAATTTTATTAGCAGATAGGTTGACATTCTGCCTTTTTTCATAGTTGTCTTGTAGCCTGTCTCTCTCTCTCTCTCTCTCTCTCTCCATCTGTCTGGTGTCATTTGAACAATTCTTCATACTGGCTTTACAGTGAATCGTTCACTATTCTTTATTTTTTCCAAGAAGACTCAATTTTCCTGTTGATTGTTCTAAGGACTCTGGATTCTTGTTGCCATTCCAATGCAATGACTCTTTTCAATGCTCTTAATGTTCCAATGACTTTACAAAATAATTTCCCAATAGCTTTTCTTAAAGGTGTTCTAACTAACTATGTTGCAATTACTTTACACAAAATAAGAGCATCTGAATGATACCATCTCTAAACAACATCAAAAAGTTTAGTATAGCATGTACATAAATAAAAAGAACCCAGGTTTGGAAATATTACATACCAATAGTCATCATAGTGACACACATTGCCCTGCATAGTAGTGGAAGGAAACTGAATGGTTAAATGTTGGCAAACAGGCCTCATAAATTTATAAGAACATTGTTCTTGGGCAGTTGTCTCATGTGTGCCCATACAAAATGTCTGACTTTAGAGTGAAGACTCCTACTGGGAGCTCAAGTGTATAGTTATACAGCCTTGACTATGGCCCAGATGACCTGGGTTTGATTACTAGCTTGGACAACTGACAGAGGGTCAGAGTGGGGAAGGGTGTACCTGTCTCAGGATCATGTTCCCTTAGGGGAAGAATAGGCCAAAGTTGCCCTCAGGCATGATTGGCAAACATTGAAGGCAGGGCAGGGAAGTGCTTAGACCATAAAATGAAAAAAAAAATGGATGGAAGTAGATAGCTGAGGCCTCAGGAGAAACTTAGAATCTGCCACCAGCCTTAGCAATGCTGTAGAAAGTCCTGGGGGAGGGGAAGAAGATAAGCTGGTAGACTCAGGATGGATGTGGGGCACTGAGCGCCAGATCAGTTGGGTTATGTCTCAAGAGGACCAAAAAAAAAAAAAAAGACTTAGACTGCTATTGATAAAATGATATGGGACTAGTAATAATGACTTCAGTCAAGACTAACAGAGTCCGAAAGTCATTCCTTTAGTAAGTACAGGAATGTTCATCTTACCAATAACAGGCACTCCAGCACTGATGTATAGCTATGCTTTCAAATCCCAACCTTTTGTGTAATAATGCTTTGATACCATGCCAAGGATGTGTGCAAGTGGGTGATTTATGTAATTTCTCAAGCTCTATGAAGCACATTAACAGCTAGTTAATTATTAGTATTTTAACTTAATTTGGAGAGGCCATGATATTCAATGGAACAAATCAGCTTGATATATTTCTGTGGTGAGAAATAAGTAGCAAAAAATGGCAAAACAAGCAGATGTACACTGAACTGTTTTGAGTATAGTAGTAAGATACGTTTTATTTCCCAATGCTGTAAATCTAAGTGGCATAAGTAGTTGAAAATTGGCTCTGTACATGCAAGTCTGTTTTTTAGCCATTCAGTCTCTGTATTTCTGGTCTTGTACATGTGGGTCTCTACATTTCCAGTAGTTAATTTTTTATATCCATCTGTATGAAAATTTCTGTATCACTTGCGTTATGCCTATGAACCATCAAAAGCAAAAATTGCCAGTTTAGAGATAGATGCAATTAAGTCTGCCAAAGAATCATGTAATTTTAACCAAAGTCCAAGGTCCTGTCTACACCTTTGAAAACTGTGCTCCTGTAATTTTATATCTTTGTCTAAGCTGTTTTTATCAGGTCTGTTAATAATGATACAGGTACAGTTTCTCACCTGATTTCTTCTAACTGGAACTAGGGAAGGTATACAAGTGCACAGTCATTTAGAGGAGCGCTGATTAGGCTATGGTAATGTGGCAGTGGCAATCAACATGCAGTAGAGTTTGAAAGGTGACTGCTTTTGTGTGATAGGAAGACCGCAATAACTAGTGAGTCTTCATTTCAGCCGCAAACATCAGTGGCAGCCTTGACTTGCCATCATTAACATTTTCTTAACTGAAATATTAATCATGGGAGAAGTCAACACAATTCATGCATTCCATCTGATGCTCCCACACATTATTCACTGAAACTTGCAAAAAATAAGACATTGACTTTAGACTGACAACATATGGGAGCATCTATGTACATATTGATAGTATCACTTTCCGATAAGTTCATTTTATAGTTGTAGACTTGTGGTTAATATATTTTCTCTTTAAGAAAAAATAAAATATCTCTGTTGCCTCTTAATCTGTCATTTTATTAATGGGAGATGTGTATCTAATCATGTTGTGGACATAATTTTGCTTTTTGAAGTTCTACCTTTCAAAAGAGTACTTTCAGTGTTAGCTTTATTTTACTTATGTAGCCCAGAAGACTAGTATTTTAAATATAATAAAGCAGTTCACTTGTCACATCATTTCTGTGAAATGAAGCTGTTTCAAGCATTTATATATATATATATATAGCTGTATGTGTGAAGTGTGCATTATGCTATTTCTGAACTGCTCTACAGTGTGGCTTATATATATATATATATATATATATATATATATATATATATATATATATATATATATATCTACAAAAAAGGAGTCTGTCTACAGAAAAAAAAACTTTTGAATAGTCAGCTCTGCATGTTTATTTGAATCCAGTAGGTCATTATAATGCAAGCAAATACTATGCCATTGTAAATACAGAAGTGGTTTCTTTAGGTATTTAAGTCTAAGTTGTAATGGCATACTATCTACAGAAAACAAATGGACAAGTCTAGCTCTGTTGGTGTTGAGGGATAAAGCCCTGACTATGACATCGGTGATAAAAGTTTTGATTAATGGTTTGGGAACCTGTTGGAATTGGCATAAGGAAAGGAAGGGTGATGAGGTTTAGACTACTCCCTTTTTTCAGGGACATGGTGTTGGGTTGGACACATATCTAGAGGATCCATAACATACCAATTTCCCTGATGGAGCCCAGACAAACTTACCCAAGACCCTTGCCCAAAAAGGGCTTGGTCATTCAGAGAGCTTGCTTCCCTTGTGGAAGGGAATGAATGTCATTTACCATGCCAAATTGCACATACTTGTCAGGAATTTGGTACTGATTATGTGCAAGAGAGCTGAGACCAAAAGGAAAAAACCCAATTTCACCATCAATAATGGCATAACTTTTGCATTTGATTCACACTTTGATGTAAGTGAACAGAAGAAACAGCTCTTGCCCAGAAAGGAAGAATGGTTCTACAGGATGGTGACAGAGGAAAGGCTAGATGGTCAAAGTAAAATTGTCCAAAAAAAAAAGAATGTGTTTGCTGGCCACTACTAAATTCCACTTTATATATAGAAGTACTTTTAGAGCATGATGTATGGAATAGAATGATTTGCATAGATAAGTTGGAAAAATTAAAAAAAAATGAACACTGGACTAATCTTTATATCTCTGTTTTACTAACATTTAAAAGCGAAAGAGAGTGTATGACATAGAACCACAGTATAACACCATGCTACTAGAGTGCAAGATGGAAAATTCCAGCTGAAGAAGGAGGGAAAAGAAATCAGGGTTGGCTCCAAAAAAGATGCAGTTTAAGCCTAACTTCAGGAATTTTATTTTGGATAAGAGAAAAGGAAGTGTCATAATATTGAAGGACCACATCATCAAATTGTAATATATAGGGCTGGTACTGAAGATTAAAGAAGTGGGGTAGATGCTGCAGGTGGCACAACTCAGGACTAGATTAAGGAAATATGGTTTCATAAAGTAGGTCATAGAATGTGGTGCACAGGTCAACACAGGCAATCAAAGAAAATAATAACAGAAAAGCAAAAGAGAATGCAGTTGCAAATGAGCTTACTACAATAATCTAATGACTTCAGTAGATATAATATAATATAATCAGTGTCCGTGGCTAAACAGGTCGCAGACTCACCTTTAGTGCAGGATAGTCAGAAAACTGTGGGTTCCATTCCTAATTTCCACTTCTGGCACTGCAGCACATCATAAAGGGTGGGTGCAGTCTTGAATGTGTCATCCTTTAGACGAGGCATTAAACTGACTTCTCATCTGCCTGAGTTGTTGGCAGTGCAGATATATATTTATGTATGCATGCATGTGCCTGTGTATTTATGTGTGCATGTGCATATTGATATATGGATGTGTGTGTGTGTGTGTGTGTGTGTGTGTGTGTGTGTGTGTGTGTGTGTGTGTGTGTGTGTGTGTGTGTGTGTGTGTGTGTGTATGCACACATGGGTGTGTTTCATTTCATCAAAGGTAGCTTTGACTGAAAGAATTAAACAGTAGATACTTTGAACATACTTTTGACTGAAAAGCCTTTTAATCAAAAACTGCAGCAGTCTTTAGATGGTATTTCTGACATCATTTTTGATCATGGTAGTTGTTAGGGGTGTAATTTAGAACATTCTGTGTGGATTGTGTACATGTGTGGGCCACGGTCTAGCTGTACCCCCATATTTGTACATGACTGATTATGTTCACCAACACTGATTCATTGTGTGTGATTTTTTTCTTTTCTGCATCGGGGTGTGACAGTGGGTTCAAATTATTTTTTTGAAGAGGAGTTCTATCGAATGCCTTTTAATCGACCCTGAAACCATGAATTTGAAAACATCAAATGTCCGCATAAGCGATTTCTTTCCTTGGGAAAGAAATCGCTTGGCCATCCTCGCCAGTTTTTCCATTTTCACTGATGTAGTGCGATCTTGGAGTTGGTATATTTAGTTAGGGAGGCTGGGATGGGGCACAACCCCCCCCCCCACATTGGGGGTGTGAGGGGCGAAGCTCCCCACTTTGTAGTATTTGTGATTATTTGCTTATGTGGAGGTTCAATATTTTGAAAGTTCACAGCTTTAGGGTCGATGAAGAGGCATTCAATGGAGCGCCTCTTCGAGGAAATAATATAGACCGGTGACAGTTTACTGTGAAAGTGCTATTCAGACGACAGGAGTAAGGAAAGAGATGAAGGAACAATTTTAGTGGCACAACAGGCAGATCTATCAGTGTATTGTAATGCATAAGTGACTAATTAGCCGAACCTTTCAGGGCTGGAAATGTGGCATTCCAGCTGATTAAGGAGAGAAGATGGGAGGAGTAATATGTGAATCAACTGAAGCACACAAAAGTTGAAACTTCAAATGTATGTTATCTAAGCATTGAGCGAATACTTCTGGGGAAATTCTTTTCACAGAATGTGTAACACATCATCAGTAGGAAAGACACTTGTAAGAGACACTGCAGGGCAGTAATTGATACTTTTACTGAGAGTACTCAGAATTAGCACTGCTTCTCAGTTCTTCATTCTAACTCAATAGGACTGCGATGTGACAGTCTGGCAATGGGCATTGCAATCTCATGCACAATATGCTCAGTGAGCACTATGGAGAAGATTTAGCTTTAGAAGAAAACAAGCACTCGTCAGGATGTCTGCACCCAGGAGGGCACTGAGGATTACAACAGAATAATATTAGTAGTGGCTACTACTTTCTTATTGTGTATTCAGGTTTGCAATGTGTGGGAATTCAAGTAAAGATAAAAAATATATGTTTCTTTCAGTTTTTTCCTGTAGTGGTCCTTTAAAATATTGACTGTTCCAAATGTTGACAGAAATAATGCTGACAACGTCAATACAAATGCATAAGTGCTGTCAGTTTTAATGTTTTAGTTCTGTGGATGTATCTTTTCTGTGTTCTCAACTGAGTTGCATCAGGAAGTTTTATCTAAAGTTGTAGATAGTTTTCTGTGCAGTTGTCTTGTTTATGTGTCTTTTTTAATTTCTCCAAATCTTTTAGGTATCTAATACTATGACAGGAATGGACCCCATTCCTAAGTCAAAGTACATTTAAAGTTCATGAAATTAGTATTGTTTTAGTCTTTGATGTTAGCTAAAAGTGCTCTTCGCAGCACCCGCATTATGCCCAGTAATGACTCCTTCTGAAATTCATACTGGGTTACATGGATTGGTAACATATCTAAATAGGATTGTAGATTATTTTTTATAAGTCCTGTTGCTCCTACTACTATTGATACTGTGTGAGTAACTTTCTTCTACATTGCTCTCATTTCTGCCTGCAGATCCTGATATTTTATGACTTTGTGTCTCTCTCTGTATGCAAGACACTGTAGCCACTGGGTGTAGTGATTTCAATGATCAGTGCTACTTTTGTCTTCTTCTCTTGGACCACTATATCTGGTTTTCTAGCATCTATCATTTGAACTGTTGGTAATGCATGGTCCCATGTGATATAAACTTCATCATTTTCTAGGATGCTTTGTGGCTCATGTTTCCAGTGTTTTTCAGCCACTTCAGTACCATAATGTTTGCACAATGCCCAGTGCAACAGTTTTGCCACATTATTATGCCTGTCAGTACACAATCCTTCCGCCATTAGTATGTCACAACCAGCAACAAGGTGTATGACTGATTCCAATTCAGTTTTACAAAACCTACATTTGTCTGTTTCTCCCACATGTTCAATGGATTTTGTAAGCCAATGTGTATGTTGTAACCCACTACCTTGGGCCGCCAGTATTAACTTTTCATCTCTTGGTTTGAATTCACCTCTCCTCAACCATTCCTGCATTCATTCCTGATCAACATGAGGTTCTTCCAGAAGTTTTCTATACTTGAAACTATATTTATGCTTTTTCCACATTTCTTGCCTTCTAATCTGGTCTTTCTCCTTATATTCTTTCTTTTGTTTTTTGGCACATTCGGTTGCTGCATGATTTTTATCCACTTCTGGTTTGAATTCCATTTCTGCTTAATGCCGATATGCTTCTGCTAAATTAAGCAGAGACGTCATCTTGGATTTATTCTCCTCGTGTGTTTTCACTACATTTGGGTCTTGTTAGGTCAGCAGATATATGTGCAGTCCCTCTATTGCAGATCTATACATATAATCAATTTCAAGGAGGTCCATCCCATTTTCAGTATGGGGAATATATAATCTTGGTATGCACTGATTTTTATAAATCATTTGGTGAGCATGAAGCATACTTCTTGTTTTCCTATCTAATCTATCCAACATGTTTTGGGGACAGTCAATCACTCCAAAAGTGTAAGTTAGGACGGGAAGAGCAAATTAGTTTATAGCTTGAATTTTGTTTCTAGATGTCAGTGCTGTTTTCGCAATTAATTTAAGTCTTCTGAAATATTCCTTACTAAGTTTTATTCGAATTTGTTTGTGTTTTATTGTTGATCCTTCATCAATTCCCAAGTATTTATACACTCCCTCTTGCTCAAGTTCTTTTATATCACATTCTTGTCCCAAATTGATGTTTTCCTGGCATTGCAGTTTTCCTGCTTTAAAGGTTGCTTTTGCACATTTATCAAGACCAAATGACATTCTTGTATCATCTGAAAAAGTTTTCACAACTTGCAGTTGTGCTTTCAGTTTCTCATCTGATGAGCTATACAGTTTTAAATCATCGACAAAGAGAAGATTAGAAGTCTTTACACTTTCCTGTTTTCTATGAGCCAAATTACAGCCATGGCCTAAGTTGTTAAGTAGACAGCTTAATGGGTTAAGGGCAAGGCAGAATAGCAGCAGTGACAGAGAGTCACCTTGGAATATCCTCCACTGAATTTTTATCCCTGGGATAATAATTTGTCCTTTATCATGGCTTAATTGCCAAGCGGTCTGCCACTGTTTCATGGTCACTGTAATGTAGTTGAATAGTGTAGGGTGTATCTTATACATTTTTAAGCATTCTTTTATACATGAATGTGGAATACTATCAAATGTTTTTTGAAGTCAATCCATGCCATACTTAGATTCTTCCCCTTTTTACAGTTCTCCACTATGACGTTATTTAGCAACAAATGATCCTTTGTTCCATATGACTTTCTTTTATTGCCCCTTTGTTCTGTTGTGCTGAGTGTTATCTCATGTGTAGTTGCTGGTTTAATAGTTTGCATATGATGTGGCTTGGACATTCAATGAAAGGTCCCCACGATTGAGGTGCTACATTTGACATGGATAATGCAGGAGTAGGCCACAGATTGGTAAATTCCACAATGTTGGTGTCAAAATTGGTCAGATGTACTCACCACATACATCTCACAAATGGAGAAGCTGCTAGAGATAGCTGACTATTTGTTCACCCTTGTCAGCAATGAAAGACTCGTGGTTGTGTGAGATCAATAACCATGACAACTCTGTCTGGTGATGGGATGCAGCACTATACAGTAAATATCAATCCTCCTAATGTGAGGGATATTGAAGCCATGAATGTGGTCAACAATTTAAAAATGAATGGTAGATAATTTATTTTATACTTACCATTCCAAAGTTCTCTGCAGCCGACCATAACTTGCATGAGACGCAAGGATCTTTGGTGCAATATGCCCTCAGCAAAATACATTCCTGCTGTGAGCTCCTCCAAATGGAGTGTTAAGGGAGTGTCACTCCTGTTCTGATAGGATACTGTTGGGGGGGGGGGAGGAATTTAGTTTTGACAACAGTGTGGAATTTAATCATATTATTACTCTGGGTCTGAAGTTTGTAAGGTTCTGTGGTATAAGACATTTTTAAATCATATTATTACTCTGGGTCTGAAGTTTGTAAGGTTCTGTGGTAAAAGTCATTTTTAAATAGACCTTTTGCTGGTAGTTTGTGGATGGCAGAATGCACTTTGCTACTTAAGGGTAAAATAATGTAGCAGTAGTATGTCATTCAGATTGTTATTCAAAATTTAGGCAATAATAAGAGTGTGCCAGTGTTGTATGTGTGAATGGCCTCAAAGTCATGGGATCACAGGAAGTTACTAGACTATTGGCCCTGAGGCCCTTATAAGCTTAGCC